>NC_035441.2:161563539-161863539 GCF_002127325.2 Helianthus annuus | reverse complement strand
CAGAAATGAAGCGGAAATACCCTCATCTATTTCAGTAAATCTCGAGGACGAGATTTTTCTTAAGGTGGGGAGGATGTAACAATTCTCATTAAAATCCATAATTAGGATGATAATTAGATAATAAGGAAACCCTAATTGAGACACCCAAGTAATTCTGCACTAACCCTAAAATTTTCAGAACAATCGGAATCAGGATCAGGACCCCTAAAACTCAAGGGGGGTAAAACCTAGTTGATAATTATCTAATTAAATTGCTGTCACAATTGAAATTTGATTTTTAGATGATTCATGCAAGCTAGTCCCGAACCCAGCTAGTCTATGTAATTAGACTGCACCCTTTACGGACCGTAAAGGGAAAAGCCATACGGTCCGTAAGCCAGTCCCAAAAATCACTATAAATAGCAGACCTTGGCAGTAGCTTTCTGAAGTTGAAACGACGCATAAACTCTCTGTGGACGTCGAGATATCATAGTATTATTACAATTAAACACACACTGATCACGAAGTGCTGCCACAAAACAGGGTAATCACTCGATCGCTATTACGATTCATTTTCCGACTGATCAATATATCCAATGAATGTTTAAGTGCCGCCCACATCAGGGTGATACTTTGTCGTTCGTCGTTAAATCGATGGATGTTTAAGTATCGCACTTTGTAATTCGTTGTGAGAATTTGATCTCGTGAGTTATCGTAACTGCTGTATTGATCACTAACCCGGTTTTGTGTACATTATTATTTAAATTAGGTTAACAAGGCTAATCCATATTTCTGCCCGTACTAAATCTGCAATGTGAGTCATTCTCTTTTTATCCAATGTTTTACAATACTCCAAACTATTTTCAGAATTATAAATTATAGTGATTAAGTTTATGTAATCACCAAATTACAGCCAGTATGTGGGGTATTGTGCACATTACTACTGTTTTAATCACATTAGGTGGGCGAACCTAAAATTAAGTGATATACGTCATTCATTGGGGCAGCCAATGGTGATATGACCACAGTCACAGATCCGGTCGAGTGACAAATACTATGGGTAGTTGGTAGATATCTGAAACATAAAACATATGTAAAAACTCTTAATACTGTAAATTATAACAATGTGTCGTTTTAGTAAAATGAATGATTCACTCAGTATTTCCCCGCTGACAAAATCTTTTTCAAACATGTTTCAGGTGATCTATTGTAATTCAGGAAAAGTGCTGGGAAGCAGTGCAGGCTTAAAATAGTGGCTCATTATAAAATAAAGAAATATGTTTTGTAAAAATAAGGATTTCTCAGAGAAACCATGTTATTGTAAATTACCGGGGTTTTATCCCAAGTTGTGAAATATAATAAATCAGGAAAAGTTTTTTTTTTTTTTTTTTTTTTTTTTTTTTTTTTTTTTTTTTTTTAGCTTTAAAACGATCCTGACGATAAAATTCCGCTGCTAAAATCACATAATTAAATATCACGGGATTTCTGTCCCGCGGCTCCTGAAACGGGTCAAACCGGGTCGGGGGCCGTGACAACATTGCAAGCAAGTTAGATACATTCAACGTATTCCAACAACAAAGGGCCGAAATTCGGAAGAACAAAGAAGCTCGGGATGCCCTGAAACAAAGACGAGATGATATGAAATTTCTAGCACAACCCATCGATCACCTATCAGGTGAAGAGTTGGAACTAATGTTGGAGACCAGAGAAGAGATAAAGAAAAAATATTACAAGCACTAGGAATTTTTTTATGTAATTTTCTTTATTAAAAACACATTATTAAAAAATTTAAATTTAAAAAAAAATAGCAGTTTGGGCTGACCACGCTCCAAACCCTCGCTCCACCATACCCCACGGTCTAAACCTCCACAAACATACATAGTGGTCAGACAAATCAACAAACCTTTTTTTAAACAATGATTTAATCCCAAAAAATCTTTACATTTTCGACTACACCAATACCATGAAATTTATTTTTCAGTCACTTTATTTCATTGTTATAAGAATCGTTATGCGCTAGTCGCTAGTCGGTAGAGGCATACAAAAAACCCAAACCCAGGTATTAGAAAAATCGGGTTTTTTTAAATCTGAACACGAACCTGACCCTACCCGTAGGGTAGGGACCGGGTATGCATATTATGTTCAATACTTGAACCTGGGTTTTTTTGTACCCGGGTTTTTAGCATACCCGGTTTTCCATAAAACCCGTACCCGGGTTTTCGTAATACTCGTAACCGGGTTTTCGTAATACCCGGATCCGTTGTGTACAACAAATTTTTTTGAACGTTTAGAGCTTATGTGAGGCTTTTTTGGGCAAATTTCAAGGCATACAATATGTAAATATATAGGTTTCCATTATATTTCTATGTTTTATGCCAATAAAATGAATCGAAAAACCCGATCTATACCCAAACCCGAACCATACCCGATCAATACCCAAACCATACGCGAACCCTACCCGGACCCGGAAATAGGGTATTCTAATACCCGGGTATTGAAAACCCGAACCCGAACCCGGGTACACAAGGTATAGATTTTCTAACCAAAACCTGAACCCGAACCCGACCCGGGAATGACCAATACCCGAAAAGTCAAAACCCGGTCATACCCGTACCTGGGCATATACCCGAACCCGGGTATTAGAAAAAAACCCGGTTTATGCACCTTTACTAGTCGGCAGGTGGGGTAGGGCTAGCGATTAATAGGGACTAATCGAATTGGGATTTTTATATGTAATCTTCAGTTTTTATATATATATAAGCACACATTTTTATGTGTAATTTTTTTTTCAAGATTTAACCATCCATCATCTCATTTTTTACGTAGACATGATTAATGATCGAAATTTACAAGGTTTGACAGGAAAATTCCTATTTGTATTACAAAACCTGTTTCTTTTTTACATTAATATATATTATGTCATGATTCAATTATGTATGAGGTTGCAATAGATACAATAGTGAGGCTATATAGACATCGGGTGACATCATGATATGACTCGTATAACTTTTTCTGGTGTCACATCACTCACTTTTGTGCCAATATGCAACATCAATCGACTCGTATGATCCATATGATGTGCTAGTCTAACACGTTATACAGTTGCATGACCATTTTCGACATGTCATATGGACATATAGTGATACAGTGCCATTATAAAACATAAAAAGGCAAAGTCGGTGTGATCTGTGTATATATATATATATGGGGAATTGGCATGTAATAATCTCAACTAGAGGTCTTTGACTATTGATAATCTCACCTTTAAATATTCTCCCCACCGTCCTACCTTTTAACCTATTTTTCCTACACCGGTCCTCCGTTAAAAAAAACTTAGCGGAGTTATGTTTTTTTTTTCCAAATTACAAACAGTTTTTTACGGCTTTTGATCAAAACGACGATACAAGTCCATTGATGTAAAACTTACCTCGAAACGGTGCTCCAAACGATGAAAACGTCACTTCCCGGTGTTTAAATTTCCAATTAATAAAAATCAAGTCATTTGGAGCACTATTTCGAGGTAAGTTTTACATCAGTGGACTTGTATCATCATTCTAATTAAAAGCCCTAAGAAATCTGTTTGTAATTTGGAAAAAAGCTCAACTCCGGTAAGTTTTTTTCTAACGGGGGACCGGTGTAGGAAAAATAGGTGAAAGGTGGGACTGGTGGGGGGAATATTCAAAGGTGGGACTGTCAATGGCCAATGACCTATAGTTGAGAATATTACATGCCAATTCCCCTATATATTTATGTTTCAGTCTTACCCCTTATATTATATATAACTAGTAAATAGACCCGCGCTTCGCGGCGGGTTATGCAATGGGCAAATATGCTGCGTTAGGTATTGATACAAGCTATGCAACAACATTGAACGACTTATATTCATTTCAACAATACACACGAATTAACTTCAACAACACACACTAATACTTGCTAACAGCGCCGATGTAAGTTATTAAGTATATTTATGATATTTTGTTCAATCTAAACATGCTAAAAGCTCATTAGCTACTGTTGCACCAACTGTCAAGACAACTCTATTAGGGTTGAATTTTGCTTTGCATCCCCTCATTTGCTCCATGAAACCTGCCATTGCCAAAAACAATCAAGTATTAAAATATTCTTCAAGCATATCAAAGCTTACTTAAGTTCTACTAATATTATTATGTGAAGGTTTTATGCAAAACTATTATCGACTCGGGGGTCTTACTGGAAGCAACCTCTCTATTCCTACGGGATAGAGGTAAGGCTGTCTACATCTTACCCTCCTTAGACCCTACCTTAGCTTTGCTATTGGTGGGATTTACTGAGTATGATGATGTTTCATGATAAGTGTTTTCATCATAAGCCTTTTGCTCAAAATTGCTAAAAACAAATACTCCGAAATTGAACCGAACAAATTAGTACACCAGCAATTTATAACATTAAATTATGATTCAAGGGTTAAGAGGACAAACCTGATACCCGAGCCACGCTCTGACACACTTGGACTTACATGATAGTTGAAAATACTTCTTCGGGTCAACTGGTTCCTCATCTGGCCTATTATAAATTATAAAAAGTATTAATCTACAAAACAGT
Organism: Helianthus annuus; assembly: GCF_002127325.2. Lineage (NCBI taxonomy): Eukaryota > Viridiplantae > Streptophyta > Magnoliopsida > Asterales > Asteraceae > Helianthus > Helianthus annuus. Next base: position 161,858,979 of record NC_035441.2, on the reverse strand, counting down.
GGAATAGAAGGTTAGAACTTTGTAACATTTGCTTGAGAATTTTGAAAAAATTGTTATAATAAAAAATGATATCCTAAATGAAATTTTTTTTCTATATTTGGATTACCTAATCAATATTGGAAGAAAAAGATGGCGCCCTTTCAAAACATACTGGCAATCTGCAAAAAGCTACAAATCTGGAAGAAACTCAAAGTATTCAATCGGAACACCTACCTAAGCCATTACACGTTCTTCTTCGAGCAAAAGAAGCAATAATGGTATTATACCAGGTTCACTCACAGCAGTACAGACTATGACCATTCATTTTCCTATTCTTTTACACCTGGCATAAGAAGTTCAACAAAAAGTAATATTAAATATTTTACTAATTAATATTTATTTAATTTGGTTATTACGCATTCGTGTTTAACTTTTTTGCTGTGTTTGTTAGCTTTATAATGCACCTCATAATTGCCACAAATTCGCCTTAACATTTACTCCGACCAGTTGTGGTTCTAGAAAGGTGTTGATCCAACCTTATCTAATTACCAACAACCTTGTGAGATGATGATTCGGATCTATGTCCTTGTGCATCACACTGAGATGTGTCGTAATAACATTTCTAATGTGTATCTCGGTGGTGCTTAAGTATATATTGATACTCTTGCTACTTGCCTAACCTTGATCACACGGGTACGTGATTATCACATAGTCATGTCATTTACTTTTCAGAAATGAGTATTACACATGATTGCAGACTATTTAATAGATACGACATAGTTGTGTACCTGATTTATTTTCTAATAATACATCATCATCTCTTTCAAATTATCCAAAATTATCTTCAACTGTTAAAGAAGCACAGACTATGGTTAAACATCATGGTCATATTCTATAATTTGCTCAAAAACTATTTGTATGGAAAGAACATAGCCGTGTTCTGTAACTTTGTTAAAAATTACATTTTATCCAGAAAGTGCCATGATTAGATAATGTTTTTAAGACAAAAGACAATTGTAATTGCGTTGCGATGTTGCCTTTATCAGTAGTTCCTAACACATAACCAAAATTCATTTCCTAGGCATCTAAGCTGAAAGAAACCAGAGTGGCTCACGCCGTCGCAAACAAAGAAACAGGGTCGGAACTTACCACACTGTTTGTACCTCGATGTTTGCCAATCTACACCAAAACCGGACATGCACGACATATCTAACTCGCCGGAGTTTTGTTGGAACCCTAGGCGCTGCCGGTAACATCGCCACCATCACAATATGCTTCGGTTTGAGTCCATCATCATCATTAACATCTAGCATTAACCACACCTGTCGCTGGCAGGAAGAAGGGGTCGGAAGACAAAGACGGTCACCTAAACAGGGTGGCCGGCCGGAACCCTAGACAAAGACGATCACCGAAACAGGGTCATTGAAACATCTGGTATTAACCACACCCGTGTGGCTTCGATTCTTTCTCTCTCAGCTGTTTTTCCGATCCTCTCCATTGAACCAAAAAGAAATCATGGTGTGGCAGCAGTGTAAACAAGATCCAAAAATTGGGCAATTAGTGTACTGTTCCTAAGAATCGACGGTAAATGTTATATAGAGTAAAGTAATATATGCCTTTTAACATGTTTAATTTTATACATATTTGAATTTTCTCTAATAATTTACTTTTTTTTAACTATAAACAAGTTGAGTACACTATTGCGCTTAATTTTTCTCTCATTTCAATATAAGTTTTGTTGAAGATAGAGTTGTACTATAGTATTTTTTTATCATGACCTACACTAAACCGATACTAGTAGTCTGTAATGATATCGGTATATTGTGGGAACAAGTATCAATATTCATTTTTAGTTTTATGGTGTTTGATCAATGTAAAAGAAAACTTTATTTTTAGGTTTCAACGGATAACTTTTGTGTAATGAAACCAATGTACATAATTTATTTTTGTATCATAAACTAGGGTGGAGATACAATAGGAAGTTTATTTGGCTAAGAAAGCTAGGAAGTGATCTTGACCATCCATTTAGTTAATCAAGAGCTAAGATTAAATGATGGAAATTAAAGGGAAGAAAAGAGGCGCGTGAGTTTGTTTAGGGGTATTCTAGTCAATCCAAGGCAATAGTTTCTCTCTCCTCCAATTCCTCCCATTTTTTAAACGTTAATAACTCTTTCATACGACATTATTTTTTTTATAAAAATTGCACAAAAAAACGAGCGTTTTTTATCTTTAAAATGAGTATACTATTGCTACATTTTCGATTTTTTTTTGAAAACCCAGTTGCGTAAAACGCAATGGAAAAAAACCCAGTTGCGTAAAACGCAATGGAAAAAAAACCTAAAAAATGACATTGTTCTAAAACGCAATGCACCAAAAACACAAAGAAATGTCTTTTTGTAAAATGCAACAGCCAGAAAACACAAAGAAATGTGTTATTTCTAAAACGCAATAGCCCAAAAACTCAAAAGAAAGTGTAGTTTCTAAAGCGGAATGGACTGAAAACACATAAAAAAGTGTTTTACCTAAAACGCAATGCACAAAAAACACAAACACATGTCTTATTTCTAAAACGCAATGGCCAGAAAACACTTAAAATGTCTGTTTTCAAAAACGCAATGGACTGAAAACACATAAAAATGTGTTTTACCTAAAACACAATGCACCAAAAACACAAAGAAATGTCTTATTTATAAAATGCAATGGCCAGAAAACACTTCAAAATGTCTCATTTCTAAAACGCAATGGCCTAAAAAAACAAAAGAAAGTGTTCTCTGTAAAACGCAATGGACTGAAAACACCTAAAAATGTGTTTTACCTAAAACGCAATTACTAAAAACAATTCAAAAATGTGTTTTTCTAAAACGGAATGACCAGAAAACGCATAAAAATGTCTTAGTTTTAAAACGCAATGGCATAAAAATACCAAAGAAAGTGTTCTCTCTAAAACGCATTGAACCAGAACAATAGTTGTGTTAGGACTGGTTTTCACTCCGAAACGATTGCGTATGACACGTTCGACGTGCGGAATCCGTGAACGTGTGATGTGTGGGTGCAAACACGTCATATTATGTATAGTTTTGTGTCGGTTTTAAGTGTTCGAGTGTGTCTATTCATATTGATATTGGTACTTATTGGTTGTCGGGCTTTTTCAGGCTTAATGGTGCCTAAATGCAGTATAATGATCATACAAGCTGGAAAATGGGTGTTACGATGCAATACAGAGCAAGAAACCAGTTATGCTGGAAACCATGCTCCCTCGCGCCACGCGAGGGAGTCTATGTATGCTGTCGCGTGGCGTGAAAGACACAAGCCAACGAATCAATTCAAACATGCTCCCTCGCGCCACGCGAGGGAGTGAGGAGGCTCTGTAGCGTGGCGCGAAAGGGTAACGCGTAGAAACATTGTTTTTAACCTATTTTTCACATGGAAACGAGGGAGAATCATCAAGCAGCCACCAGGAACGATTGGGAGCACTTTTGGGGCGATTTTTCTTATCATCTTTCATCTTCCAAGCAAATCCTTCATGCTCGATCAATTTCTAACAAATCTTGAAGCAACGATGACTACGATGTGCGGCTAAACTTCTTATAACTTCTACTCGGATGAACTTTTACATTGTTTTGCATTAATTCTTGTTTGCGGATTCGTATAACTGGTACAGCTTGACCACTCGTGTTGGATTCTTGGTAAACGTTTATTGTGTTTGAATTATTTGTCGTTTATTAAGCGTATTGGCAACTTTCTTGCGTTGTTAGCGGGTTGGTAAATTGGCGGGTAGTTGATACAATCGAACTGGTTATTAGGTGGCATAGTGAATCTTAAAAACTATCCTTGATAACTAATCAGATTCATTAATTCCGAGGCCATGTCTATGTGGTGTTTTGAATCGGTAAACAGGTTTTGATATTAAACGGGTAATTGGGATTCCGGGTAGAGGTTATTCTTTCTCGTATTGATTACAACTTTATTAATTAGCTTTCTAGTTTTTATAATCAAATTCACAAAACCCCCAATCTAGTTAATTTAGTTCTTGGTTAAAAACGCGACACCGACCACAAATTCCCCGTGGATACGATACCCTACTTACGCTATCTACGTAGCTTATTTAGGTTTTTGATTGACTCTGACGACAGTCATCAACGTGCGTGACCGAACACACGAGAACGTACTAAATCTGTGATTCTATTCAAATATATGAAATCGTACAATCACGTGAATCACCTCTTGCACTTTCTCTCTCTAGACTCTCTCTCTAGATCCAAGGCTCTCCAAGTTGTAGAAGTTGCAAAAGTTTCCAAAAGTCTCTAAACTAAGCCCCAACTCCTCTATTTATAGGCAAAGGGTTATAAGGGATTTCCCCTTATTTACAATAATGCCACCTTGCCTTTAATATCTAATTATAACAATATAAGGCTAGTTAGAAATGTTTCTCGCTACGGCTCGTATTGACGGAGGCGATAGACATAAATGCACCAACAGACTCTCCCTTGGATATTGCCGCAGTCAATCCATAGTCAAACCCGTAGCGACTTATCTTTCTCTCTCTTTGAGTCTTCTTGAAAATTTGACGTCTTCAGCAAACACAGACTCTCTCTTTCTTGAACAATATCCCCGTGGATCTGTCTTCAGCTTCAGTTTCCCCTTTCAGTAGACTCTTTCTTCAGGCTCCCCCTTTCGTCAAGCTTCCGTTCTTTTGGGATCGACACCTGGCTTTCCGGTTACAAGCTTGCTCAGGATAGATACATGGCTCCTTGAATGCATGCTCCCCCATGCGTTGAGCTCGTCTTCAGACTTCCCCTTAGACTCGGCTGTCGAAATCGTAGTCTGGAATAGTATCTGCAACTCTCAAACGTTTATAAGTAACATCTTTTTGAACATCCAGGATTGAAAATCCTGTGTCACAGCCCCCGATCCCTAGTTCCCGGGAACGGGCGGCCGTGAGCCAGTTTCGGTGGTATCACGTTTATTTATCCAATTTGGCATCGGAAATTTTCATCAGGACCGTAGTTAGGAAATATTTAATCAGAGTAAACCACCTCGTTTAATAAATATGGGTAAAACCCAAGTTTTCAATACACACATTTCATAGGAATAAATCCTATTTATTTAATAAAAACATCCATTTTATTCTTAGGTAACTTTATTGCCACTTTTCCAAGCCTCCAGTGCTGTCTAGCTGGCTTCTAATTGGCTTTCACATTTTGTTACCTGAAGCGTTTTAAAAACATTTTGTCAGTGGGAAATACTGGTGAGTGAATCCCAGTTTAATCAGGTTTAAATAAAAACCAATTTGCAGTATTGAGGGCACATCCGCAATTACATTTGTATCCAAGACATCACAATTAACATCAGTGGTACAGTCATACTCAACTTATGGGATGTTACCACACCAGTAACCAATTTTGTATACAAAACCCCAACATACCCACTATAATTGTATTCTTTACAAATACTCAATAACTGCTTTGTATATATTTAATTAAATGAGGTTTTGTAAAAACAGTTAACAAAAAGAAGATTACTCACATTGCTGTTTTAGGTTATTCTTTAGGGTTTCCTGGTGAATATCTATAATTTACACAAATGCACGTGTGTTAGTATAATAACCCATTTTAACATTAGTAATACCCTCCCTGAGACGGTATTCCAACGACTACGTCGGGCAGAACCACGACAGCCGTTACGGAACCCTAGATCAATCGGGCAGCGTATCTAATACGTCTCCAGGGGTTATAATACTTACATCGTAGCAGAACCTCGCTAATTAGGGGGTATAATGCCCGGGTATAATAACGCCACTAGAGAAAATTTGAGAAAGAAAGAAAGAAATGAGCGAACAGACTGAAGGCCCGTTGCCTTCTATTTATAGGGCTGATACCGGACTTTCTCGCGGCCCGTGTGGGATATGGGCCAAGGCTTACGCGGCCCGCATGGCCTAGGGGTCTAGGCGTAGCTGATCCGGGTCACCACCTAGGTTCAACACGCGTTATGACACGTGTCGTCACCGGGCTGTGCCACAACTTGGGTCACTCGCGTCCCGCATGAACTTAACCGGAATCATATGCGGCCCGCCTGAACTAAGTTTCACTGAAACCAACTATAGGCTTTGATACGGTCCGCGTTAAGTTGAGGTGAGGCCCTACGCGGCCCGCCTCAGCTTAATTTTTAGTGTTTTTAATTTATTATATATATATATATATATATATATATATATATATATATATATATATATTATAATCTATTTTAGGGCTCGGTTTTCATATATGGGGTGCATATAAAGACATATTGATACATTTCAAGATATGTTAGGGTATCAAAATTATTATAAGGGTGTCGGTTTTACCGAGGGTTGTTATATCCTGGCTCTCTCAGCATAAGCTAAAATATTTTTACAATGAAAGCTTTTTTTGGTTGACCAGGAATCGTAACCTGGCTCTATTAAACTTTCTAAATCAAGATCTTGGTTCTAAAATATAATAATATGAATATATCCAGGAATACTTGATTCTCTCCCCCTATCAACAATCTTCATGGATTTGGCAGTTTTAGTGAATCAAGATCGAAAACTGACTCTATTATAACAGATTTTAACAATCTTAGCATCCATACTAGGTGATCTTTTTGCATGCATACTAGGTTTTCAGGAAGATCTTCACCGCTCTGGTTTGATCCCGAAATTGAAAAGACCGCACGCCAAAATCTGCTTCTTCGTTCAGCCTTGAAGGGAAAAGCAATTCAAGACACCATGAATCCAGCAGAAAACCAATCCACCCCACAACAACAACCACCCCAACAAACATCGGCTACTGAATTGCCACCAATGCCACCCCCTCCATTTACATCTGAACCACAACAACAAACCACACCCATTGTACCATCATCAAGCACAACCACCCAACCAACCTCTGCTCCAACCGGAGAATTTCATGTTATTGGTGGACCACTCTACTCTCTAGAAAGCCGATTACCACCACAGCCCGATCCGTTGCGGGCCGCGAATCAACCGAATTTAATACCACACCCTAACCGGTCGGGTGCTATGTTTGAGCAAGTGGACAATAGGGCGAGAACAGAGACATGGGATGATGGTTATGGAGACGAGGAGTGGGGGATAAATGAGGGGTATATGGGTTATCCAGGTGGGTTTCAACATCAGGCATTTAATCGTAATCAGCCGTTGTATCAGCAACAGAGACAGCCACGGGGAGTAGATGCTTATCAGACCCCGCCACAGGTTCATAGGGCACCGATTGCACCTCGCCAAAGACAAAGAGATCCTCGATTTCCGGATCCGAATATTCGAGGAGTTGAGAGCCACTTCAGGCCGCACATTGTTGAGCATGCATCACCGATAGTGATGCCAGTAGCACCGGGTAATGTGGAACGTTCGTTTGAAGCAAAACCACATATTTTGAACATGCTACCTACCTTTCACGGGAAAGGTACTGAGGAGCCATATGCACACATAGCAGATTTTGAGGCAGTTTGTGGTATGATTACTGGACACGGGTTCACGCCAGATCAGGTTAAGTTGGTATTATTTCAGTTTTCATTAAAGGATGCTGCAAGGGATTGGTTTACATCGTTGCCATATGCTAGTATTTATACATGGCAAGAGCTGCAGCAACAATTTTTGGATGAGTATTATACCCCGCAAAGAACCAAAACGGGGAGATTAGCAATTAGAGAGTTCCAACAATTACCGGGCGAGCTTCTTTACGAGTCTTGGAAACAGTTCAATCAATTGATCCGTAATTGTCCTCACCACGGTATTCAAAGATGGGAGTTGATTACCACATTCCACGATGGGATTTCAAATGAGGATAGACGGGATATTAAGGCTATCACTGGGGGTACTTTTTTGAAAAATCATGTGGATGTAGATTGGGATTACTTGGATATTGTTGCAGCAGATTCAAAGAGGCAAGCGCAGTCGGATAGGAATAAAAAGTACCCAATTGTGGCACCATCAAGTGCGGGAGCCTCTAATGCAAGGGTTGCTCAGCTAGAGAGAGAAAAGGAGGCATTGGAACGCCAGCTAGCGAAATTTAGAGGTCTGGGCGAACGGGATGCATTGCATGCGGCGCAAACCTTTCCGGTTTGTGATTCATGTGGAGATTTGGGACATACGTTGGATGCATGCCCGGGTCAGTTTGTAGCGGCTGAGGAGGACGTGAACATGGTTTATGGAGAACAAAGGAATTATGATATGAACTCAAACACATATCATCCAGGTTTGCGTAATCATCCAAACTTCCGGTACAGTAATACTAATAAATTGAATCCTCATTTTCAGGTACCAAATCAAGGAAGCCAACCGTATCAGAACCGTCAATCGAATTATAATCAGAATTACAATCAAGGAAATTACAACAAGGGCAACCAAAGAAGTTATCAGCAACAACAGGAGTAGGGCAAGGCAAATACTTCAAACGAGAAGATTTCTAATCGTGAGATTATGGAAGTGTTGAAGCAAATCAAAAAAGACCAAGAAGTGCAAGCTAAATCTCATCAAGCATTGGAAAAGCAAGTCGCCCAATTGGCGACCGAGATGGCACAAGGGAGAAAAGATTCGAGTCGATTGCCTAATGATACCACGAAGAATCCACAGCATCAAGGGAGCTCGTCTAACGCTAGAATTAATCAGGTAAGTATTCTCCGTTCTGGGAAAGTTTATGATAATCAGGTTGGGACTCCTCCACAGTTGGTTGAGGGTGTCGTGGAGGAGGTTGATGAGGAAAACGAGTCCGATGCTGAACCGGGACCTATTAGCCCTAAAAAGAATAAAAAAGAAACTCTTGAAAATAATAGGGTGATAGATACTGAACCGGGTGACAGAAAGGAGAAGGGTATGGAGGGTAATACCGTACCATTTCCTAAGGCTTTAATTAATCCCGAAACAAAAGTTGTTAATAAACGGGGCCCACAACAGGATAAGATGTGGGAAGTTTTTAAACAGGTAAAAATTAATCTTTCGTTATTAGATGCAATCAAGCAAGTTCCGGCATATTCAAAATATTTGAAAGAGCTTTGCACCCAAAAACGACACCATAAATTTCCGAAAAATATAGCTTTAACCGAAAAAGTTAGTGCCGTTTTGTCGGGTGATCTTCCACCAAAGCTCCGAGATCCAGGTGCTCCTCTAATCCCCATTCAAGTGGGTGAATTTAAGATGAGTCGAGCCTTGCTGGATTTGGGAGCAAGTGTTAGCATCTTACCGGGAAGTTTATACGATCAATACGACTTCGGACCATTGAAACAAGCCGACACCACCGTGGTGTTGGCTGACTTGACGTTAAAACTACCCCGGGGGATCTTGCGTGATGTCATTGACAAAGTTGACGAGTTTTATTACCCGGTTGACTTTTTGGTTTTAGATTATGTGCAAATTGAAAATACTAAACAACCTAATGTCATACTTGGTAGACCATTTTTAGCAACCGCTAATGCATTAATCGATTGTAGAAATGGTACGGTTGACATCACGTTTGGAAATCGTAAGGTCCGATTAAATGCTTTTTCCCGTGCATCTGATTCTCTAGTCAATGATGAGTGCTTCATGGCAGACATTATTGACGGGTGTTATCCTCACGAAAGTGGGGAATGCACTATAGAGACGTGTTTTGTTTGTGACAGGGAATTGGCAGAAACAGAGTTGGAATTGGAATATGCGGAAGAAGAGTTGGAGGTTATGGCAGCTAGGGAATTGAAGCCGACATGGACACATCAAGTCGAGAATTTACCGGATCATATTGATACTCAATTGAAGCCGTCACTTGAATCACCTCCACAAGTCGAGTTGAAGACACTACCAAAGCATTTGAAGTATGCTTTTGTTGGCGACAACAACACCCTACCAGTAATTATTGCTTCCAATTTATCACTTGAACAGGAAAAAGCTTTGATGGAAGTGTTGATAGCTAACCGGGCTGCAATTGGGTGGACAATTGCTGATCTCAAGGGGATTAGTCCATCCATTGTTATGCATAAGATCATTACCGAAGAGGGAGCAAAGCCGGCTCAAGATGCTCAACGAAGACTGAACCCGAACATGCGGGAAATTGTGAAAAAGGAAGTCTTAAAGTGGTTGGATGCAGGGATCATATATCCCATATCAGACAGTACTTGGGTGAGTCCGACACAGACGGTGCCTAAAAAGGCGGGCATCCAGATTGTTACAGGTGAAGACGGTAAGGAAGTGGCCACCCGGCCGGTAACCGGGTGGAGAATTTGCATAGATTATAGAAAGTTGAATGCTGCAACTTCAAAGGATCACTTCCCACTTCCTTTTATTGATCAGATTGTGGAAAAGCTCGCAGGTCAGAAATTTTACTGTTTTCTTGATGGTTATTCAGGTTATAATCAGATTGCTATTCATCCTGATGATCAACAAAAGACTACGTTTACCCGTCCTTACGGTACTTTTGCGTTTAGGCGAATGCTGTTTGGACTGTGTAATGCCCCGGCCACCTTCCAAAGGTGTATAATGAGTATCTTTTCAGATATGGTCGGGGAGTCTTTGGAGATTTTTATGGATGATTTTTCAATCTTTGGCACATCTTTTGAGGCCTGTTTGGAACAATTGTCACGAGTGCTAAAAAGATGTGTTGAAACAAACCTGGTATTAAGTTGGGAAAAGAGCCATTTTATGGTTCAGGAGGGCATCGTGTTGGGACACGTTGTCTCGAGTAAGGGGATTGAAGTGGACCACGCAAAAATTCAAATAATTTCGACCTTACCACCACCCACAAGTGTCAAAGGCGTTCGCTCCTTTCTTGGACACGCCGGTTTTTACAGACGGTTCATTAAAAACTTTTCAGTTATCACTAAACCGTTGTGTAATCTTTTGTTAAAAGATGTCCCATTTGTTTTTGACAAACATTGTAAAAGATCTTTTGAGACACTAAAACAAAAGTTAGTTGAAGCACCCATCCTACAATCCCCTGATTGGTCACTTCCTTTTGAAATAATGTGCGATGCTAGTGACTATGCAGTAGGTGCAGTTTTGGGACAGAGAGTTGACAAGAAACTAGTGGCAATCTACTATGCGAGCAAGACTCTCACGGATGCTCAGTTGAATTACACCACCACGGAAAAGGAGCTTCTTGCTGTTGTCTATGCGTTAGACAAATTTAGACCTTATATTTGTGGTAGTAAAGTAATTGTGTTTTCTGATCACTCTGCCATCAGGTATCTTATGGAGGAAAAGGATGCAAAGCCAAGGCTTATCAGATGGATCCTTTTATTGCAAGAATTTGACTTGGAGATACGAGATAAGAAGGGAAGTGAAAATGTGGTGGCGGACCACCTGTCACGAGTGGTGAACGAGATCGAAGGACCTGAACATGATATTCTGGAAACTTTTCCAGATGAGCATTTACTTACTATTGATACTCAACCATGGTTTGCTAACTTTGCTAATTATGCTCATTCAGGTATCATCCGGGATCATTGGTCGAGATCTAGGAAGGCACACTTTCTTTCACAAGCAAAGCAGTATATATGGGATGAACCGGATCTCTTTAAAGTGAGAGCTGATCAGATTATCCGGAAGTGTGTTGAGGATGAAGAAATTCCATCGGTCTTATCATTGGTGCATGAGTCCACTTGCGGTGGACATTTCAGTGGACAGAAAACAGCACGCAAAGTGCTATCATGTGGGCTATATTGGCCTATGGTGTTTAGGGATTCGTTTAAATACGCTAAGAATTGTCTACGGTGTCAACAAATGGGTAGCATTTCGAAACGGGATGAAATGCCCATGCAGCCAATCCTTGTTGTCGATATCTTCGACGTATGGGGAATTGACTTTATGGGCCCATTCCTGAATTCGTTTGGAAATCTCTACATCTTGGTGGCAGTGGATTACGTGTCTAAATGGGTTGAGGCCATTTCCACCAAGACCAATGACCATAAGGTTGTTTGCAAGTTCGTTCAATCGAACATTTTTTCGAGATTTGGTGTCCCTCGCGTGATCATAAGTGATGGGGGGTCTCATTTAAAAAATTTTAACTTTGGCAAACTCCTTAAGAGATATGGTGTTGATCATCGAATTGCCACTCCGTATCATCCTCAAACGAGTGGGCAAGTTGAAGTTTCTAATCGACAAATTAAAGAAATTTTACAAAAAACCGTGCGAGCCGACCGCAAGGATTGGTCCAATAAACTGGATGCTGCTTTGTGGGCGTATCGTACGACGTACAAAACACCGATTGGAACGACACCGTATCGATTGGTCTATGGAAAAGGATGTCACTTACCGGTAGAAATTGCACATCGTGCATTGTGGGCAGTTAAATAGGTTAACATCGATTATGATACTGCAGGTAAGGAGAGACAGTTGACATTGGGAGAACTGGAAGAGATAAGGAATGAAGCTTACGACTGTGCTGCTGCATACAAGGATAAGATGAAGAAAGTGCACGACGCGAAGATTAGGCCGAAAGTGTTTGAAGTTGGCCAGCTTGTTTGGTTATACAATTCCAGGTTGAAACTGTTCCCTGGAAAGCTGAAGAGTAAGTGGACAGGGCCTTATCGTGTGACAAATGTCGGAAAACACGGTGATTTTGAGATTGAGGACTTTGATGATCATATCCGCCAGATGGTGAATGGGCACAGACTAAAACCGTACTTCAATGCTCGATAAATCAACGGTCCTGAGAAAAACGTGGAGGTGCTATACATGAGCACCGTCCGCGAATATGTTGAGTAATTGCACAGGTACAATCTGGCTGAAGATAAAAAACTTAGCGCTCTTAGGAGGCAGCCTAAGGCTCATTTGTAATTCTTTTTTGATTTCGTAGTTTGTTAGATTGTTTTCTCTGAGTTTTCGCGTATAACCGTGCTGTTATTCAAGTGTGGGGAAGCTCGGGAGGTTTGGTCAAGCTTTAGTGCAGTTGAGGGCAACGCGCATTCGTTTGGGGGGTAGGACAAGGTGATTTTCAAAGCGATTTTATGATCACATAAATTTTTTGGTTGAAAAATCAATTTTTGGAGCGTTTTCGCAAAATTTTCGGGTTGTTTTCGGAGTATTTCAGGGATAGGAGATGATTTGGAGAAAGAAAATTATGATGAAAGGAGCCCCATATACGTTTCTATTGCTAAATTATCATAAAAACTCGTTTGGGGGGGGGGTGAAGGAGGTGAAAACAAGTAAAAATCAAAAAAATTTCTAAGGCATTGAAGCCATGAAAAAGAGTGAACTCACTGGAAACCTTACTCCCTCACGCCACGTGAGAGAGTCACACCCCACTGGCGCGCCACGCGACAGTAAGTGTTTCCGGCCCGAATTCTTTTAACCTAAAAATCATTCTCATCTTTTCATAAAACCCTTCATACCCCTTTCTCCACAACCGTTCCCTCCTCTATCCCCTCTCACTTCCGATTCCCCCTAAATACCGGCTACCCCCTTCACCTTTGAAGCCGGCGACTACAATGCCAAACACCACTTAACCACCGCCGTCAACCAACCCGTCCCCTCCTAATCTACTGACCACCGATCACCACCACCATCATCGACGGCCGGCGGCAGACCGTTAGACGATTCCGATTCCGGTTAACAAACAAAGCTTGCATAGTTCTTCTAATTCCATACTAAATCTCGATCCAGGTATGAAGCTTGCATTTTTACCGGTTATTAAGGTTGTTTCTTTATTATTGTTGCAAATTCGATTGTTATTTGGTGGTGTTAAAGGGGGGGATATTGAAGGTAATTAAGGGTAATTTGTGTGTGAATATAAAGAAAGTGCAGTAGACATATCGAGATAGGTTGGATTTAGGTTCAAACTATGATAAAAGTGGAGTTGATTTGATTTTTTTTTGAGCAGGGGTAGTGAATGTAAATTGTGCGGAAATTGGTTGAGTCGAGACATATTGCAAAACAGGGATTTAGGTGCGAGTTGGGTAGTTAGCACAGTGGTTTGGTAGAACGTGTGATAAAGTCGAAGTACATGTCTAGACGATTAAGGCGAGTTATGAGGTTTTGATTTTTGGTTAATTGACACGTGTGGTATGTTTGTCATGAAGGTTGTTTAGTGTGGGTAGTTATTGAGGTATAATCATTTAGTTGCGTTATGTTGGATATAGGCACGAGGTGTATTGTGATTAAGGAAGTGAGTTGAGAAGGTAATGCGGATAGTAAGTGGTTGATGAGTGTTTAAGGAATATGAAATGATAGTCGGCATATAGGCATTGGTTTGGGATGTAAAGTGTGGAAAAGGGTCGATGACATCTATGCTCTATTCGGTGCATGTTTATTAGGCGGTAATGTCGATGAGCGGATGATCAGTGTTGAGGCGAGTTAGTTGAGCGAAAAATTAGGCCGGTTGGTAGTCGGGGCACGGTGTGTATATATGTATGTTAAGCGTAAAAAAATTAAAAATCTGAAAAATTATAAAAAGTGTTCTAAATTGTTCAAAACACTCCTCATGAATCATAATTTGAGTCGAAAATTAAGATAATTTTTATAACTTTCGGTCGATTCGTTCGTACTCAATCTCCATTCGAACGAACTGACCGAATTACATGTCATTCCGACTCGCATCATGATGTCATCACTATTGTTTGTTACTGACTTCGTAACCGCGAATGAAATGTTATACGGTTACGAATGTTACCGGCATTAAACTAACTTGAATTTTCGAATGCTTTCAGGATGTCGGACGAAGGTGCATCAAGTGCAGGAGGAAAACGCAAGCGCAAGTCAACGAAAAAGAATCAACCGGTTCAATATAGGATGCCTGAGGAGTGTCCGGAACCCAATGCCGTTGCAGTGCCTCTTGATCAGTGGGTGTTGCGCAATCATACACTTTTACAGTTTATGTTGGGCACCGACGAATATGAGAGATGCGAAAAGCTTTTGGAAATGGAATTATTTCAGCACATGACTATGAATTGGGGAATGACTGCTACTATGAATCAGCGAGCGAGATTGGAAGGGTTGTTAGGATGCAGATGGTTAGAGGCAATACGGTGCGCAGAGCAACAGTATGCGGAACTCATTGTTGAGTTTCATTCTACTTTTAAGTATTCGCCTGAGTGGTTCATGCAACCATATACAGTTCAGTTTATGTTGGGGCGTTAAGCGTTTAGAATGAGTGTTCCCCAGTTCGCAGAGGCGATTGGGTTGTACACCAGGGAGGAGTCAAGTGTAGTGGGTTTTAGGAGGTCGTTACAGGGAATTACAGTTAATCGAGAGGATTATTATGTGACGGAAGAAGAATTATCTGAGTTTTGGTTGATGATAGCGGACTCAGCATGGTCGACACGTGCGGTGGCATCTTCGATTCGGGATCCGTTTGTCAGATATATTCATAGGATCATCGCGTGTACAGTCATGGGTAGGAAGGGTGGAGAAGATAAGGTGAGTCAGAATGATTTGTTCTGTTTGTATTGCATTATGAATAGGAAAGAAGTGAATTTGGCGACAGTGATGTTGGCATCATTCGCACGGGGTCGTCGAAAGGGTGGTCAAGCCAGGTTGCCATTGGGTACTTATGTGACTAGGTTGGCAAGGCATTTGGGTGTTACTGATATATATGCGGAGCGTCTGTTGACTCCTGGTCCGGTTACAGCTGAGTTTGGGATTGAAGAGCTACGTCGAGCGCAAATGATTTATTTGGACGAGCCGATTCGTTGGGAGGCGGTAAAGCAGGGTCCTCCTCACAGACAGAGAGTGCGTCTGTAGTCCGAGCGTCCTCGTGCGCAGTGTCAGGTACGTGCTTCTGCATCAGCACCAGTGACACTGGAGTCATTGAGGGATATGTTGTTGGTTCAAAATGACGTATTGAGATACATTATGGAGCGTCAGCACATAGAGGTGCCGGATTGGTTTCCACCACCACAGCAGGCTGCTGGGGGTGATGAGGAGTCTGGAGAGGATGACGAGTAGATGGTTCTAGCAGTATCAGCGCCGGTGATTTTGGTTATCTTTTGTATTTTTCCCCGTTTATTTTGTTTTTAGCTGATGATGGTCTGTACTTAACTTAATATCTGACATACTTGGGGAAAATTGTAAGGGTTAACCGATTGGGCTGATATATATATATATATATATATATATTATGCTATGATTATGTTTGGTGATGTTGCTAGAATTAGTAATGGGTCGTATTTGGCTGGGAACTGTGGTTGGAGTACTAGTGCGTTTTGGAAGGCATGGAACTAGACAGATGCAGAGCGGCAAGGAAATCAGGGGAGTCTGTTCCATTTGTTGTTGTTGTATTTTTATTTCTATTTTTATTTTCAGTTTGTTTGAGTCGTAGTTTCCTTCTTCATTGAGGACAATGAAGGAAATAAGTGTGGGGAGGGGGAAACTAGCGTTTAGTTTAGGTGTCGTGTCATAGTTAGTTCAGTCATAGTTTAAGTAATTTGAAAAAAAAAATTGAAAAATAAAAAAAAATCCAAAAAAATGAAAAAAGTAGAAAATGTCCTGTAAAGGTTTTCGCATAAAAATGGAAAATGATAGGTGTAATTAAATCAGTGGCTTTTCAATTACTATATATATATGAGATAATAAAAAATCGGTCACACGTCTAATTTAGGATATGTGGGTAGGCCCAGCTGGTTGAAAGGATCCTTAGGTTTGATATAAAATATCTTAAAATAGGAGTCTTGTGGGTTCCCGCCTTAGGAGCTATGGTAAAACTGAAACTGTAGAGAGTATAAGGGGTACGACATAAGTAAAAAGCTTATAAGTTTTTCCGATTAAACTGGCACACCTGTTTCTTTTTGTGAAAACAAATCCGAAACAGTGTGGCGCCCGAAAAAAAAATCATTTCATCCATCCATTCATCTTAGCACATGTAAAAAAAAACGTGAAGTTTATGGCATTAACCATGGGGATGGTGACTCGTATGGCGTATGTCCGCTGAACTGATCGTATACAAAAGCATGTAAGCTCACAATATCATCCATCTATCCGTCATACAGTTTAATCGGAATAATATAAGAGTTTTTTTATATAAGGCGGTAGGTTATAAATCTTTTAATCTCATAAGCTTGAAACGGGAATAGGTGGAGTCGTAGTCTTTTGAGCATGGGATCCATAGATGACTATATATTACTTGAACTTAATGGATCGAAAACAAGGGCTTGGAAACCAGCAGTTGGGTTTAAGTGGACAGTATATTCACAATCTTGGTTAACGTGTGGTTAGATTTATTTTAATAAAATAATTGAATATATTGAAAGCCATTTGTTTTAGTTGTGATTCCATTGCGAATAATTTTTCGGGGACGAAAAAAATAAGTGTGGGGATGTGATGTGTGGGTGCAAACACGTCATGTTATGTATAGTTTTGTGTCGGTTTTAAGTGTTCGAGTGTGTCTATTCATATTGATATTGGTACTTATTGGTTGTCGGGTTTTTCAGGCTTAATGGTGCCCAAATGTAGTATAATGATCATACAAGCTGGAAAACGGGTGTTACGATGCAATACGGAGCAAGAAACCAGTTATGCTGGAAACCATGCTCCCTCGCGCCACGCGAGGGAGTCTATGTATGCTGTCGCGTGGCGTGAAAGACACAAGCCAACGAATCAATTCAAACATGCTCCCTCGCGCCACGCGAGGGAGTGAGGAGGCTCTGTAGCGTGGCGCGAAAGGGTAACGCGTAGAAACATTGTTTTTAACCTATTTTTCACATGGAAACGGGAGAGAATCATCAAGCAGCCGCCAGGAACGATTGGGAGCACTTTTGGGGCGATTTTTCTCATCATCTTTCATCTTCCAAGCAAGTCCTTCATGCTCGATCAATTTCTAACAAATCTTGAAGCAACGATGACTACGATGTGCGGCTAAACTTCTTATAACTTCTACTCGGATGAACTTTTACATTGTTTTGCATTAATTCTTGTTTGCGGATTCGTATAACTGGTACAGCTTGACCACTCGTGTTGGATTCTTGGTAAACGTTTATTGTGTTTGAATTATTTGTCGTTTATTAAGCGTATTGGCAACTTTCTTGCGTTGTTAGCGGGTTGGTAAATTGGCGGGTAGTTGATACAATCGAACGGGTTATTAGGTGGCATAGTGAATCTTAAAAACTATCCTTGATAACTAATCAGATTCATTAATTCCGAGGCCATGTCTATGTGGTGTTTTGAATCGGTAAACAGGTTTTGATGTTAAACGGGTAATTGGGATTCCGGGTAGAGGTTATTCTTTCTCGTATTGATTACAACTTTATTAATTAGCTTTCTAGTTTTTATAATCAAATTCACAAAACCCCGAATCTAGTTAATTTAGTTCTTGGTTAAAAACGCGACACTGACCACAAATTCCCCGTGGATACGATACCCTACTTACGCTATCTACGTAGCTTATTTAGGTTTTTGATTGACCCTGACGACAGTCATCAACGTGCGTGACCGAACACACGAGAACGTACTAAATCTGTGATTCTATTCAAATATATGAAATCGTACAATCACGTGAATCACCTCTTGCACTTTCTCCCTCTAGACTCTCTCTCTAGATCCAAAGCTCTCCAAGTTGTAGAAGTTGCAAAAGTTTCCAAAAGTCTCTAAACTAAGCCCTAACTCCTCTATTTATAGGCAAAGGGTTATAAGGGATTTCCCCTTATTTACAATAATGCCACCTTGCCTTTAATATCTAATTATAACAATATATGGCTAGTTAGAACGGTTTCTCGCTACGGCTCGTATTGACGGAGGCGATAGACATAAATGCACCAACAGACTCTCCCTTGGATATTGGCGCACTCAATCCATAGTCAAACCCGTAGCGACTTATCTTTCTCTCTCTTTGAGTCTTCTTGAAAATTTGACTTCTTCAGCAAACACAGATTCTCTCTTTCTTGAACAATATCCCCGTGGATCTGTCTTCAGCTTCAGTTTCCCCTTTCAGTAGACTTTTTCTTCAGGCTCCCCCTTTCGTCAAGCTTCCGTGCTTTTGGGATCGACACCTGGCTTTCCGGTTACAAGCTTGCCAGGATAGATACATGGCTCCTTGAATGCATGCTCCCCCTTGCGTTGAGCTCGTCTTCAGACTCCCCCTTAGACTCGGCTGTCGAAATCGTAGTCTGGAATAGTATCTGCAACTCTCAAACGTTTATAAGTAACATCTTTTTGAACATCCAGGATTGAAAATCCTGGCTCTCTCAGCATAAGCTAAAATATTTTTACAATGAAAGCTTTTTTTGGTTGACCAGGAATCGTAACCTGGCTCTATTAAACTTTCTAAACCAAGATCTTGGTTCTAAAATATAATAATATGAATATATCCAGGAATACTTGATTCTCTCCCCCTATCAACAATCTTCATGGATTTAGCAGTTTTAGTGAATCAAGATCGAAAATTGACTCTATTATAATAGATTTTAACAATCTTAGCATCCAAATCCTTCACGGTTAATCATCCAAGTCCAACTTAATGACCTTGGAGATATCACAAACTGTTTTTGAATTTTTGATTTTAAAATTTCAAGTTTCAAATTAATGAACTTGTTTTATTTTCAGAAACACGATCAACATACTAGATTTTGAAACTCAGCTCTCAGACATCGGTTGTCGAAAATAAAGTGAAATCAAAATCTTTTTGTATTTTTCTGAAACATAATGCGGTAAAGAAATATTTAGAAACATATTTACAGATAATATTTTTGTTTGAGTTTGCGTTAGAGGATCATATCGGTTTATGACAAATTAGTAGTACCGATGAGCTCTAAACACTTTAAGTTATAAACGATTCACTTAGGTTGTCAGTATACTGATCCACTTAAACTTTCACACAAAGTTCAATTGATTCGAGATACAGAATTAGCGTTTTAAGGACTTAAACTTATTCGCGTGTCCCACCTCAGAATATACTCCCGTATCTAGACTCCTATATTCAGTCTTACAGGTGAATGTACACCAATGATATCTGTAAATGGGTAATGCGAGACCATGAGAGCTCAGGTTAGAACTTCCGTTCAGACAAAGAGATGATGGCTCGACTTTAGGTGTGTCCCGTTTGGGGATGTTTTCTTCAACAACACATGATTAGCATTTTTCAATGTTTCATCATTTTTTATGCTGAGGGTGGGCTTTATGATTAAAGCAGTGCAGAGTATTATACGAGGACTAGGCTGTTGCTCCCGCAAAATCAGAAGTCCCGGTATAATACCCCAGATATCATCACATACAAAGACCTAGTATGTCAGAAATAGAAAGCCTTCAAACAAGATTTCGGGGGTTACCCATATATCCAAGAGATGTTCCCCACGAAAAGTAAGTATTTGATATTTAGGTTTATATCTCAAAAACAATCTACTAAGCGTGTAAAAACCTACTGGCATATCATCAGTGAGACCGTTTATCACATTTAACTTTCCAATTCTTTAGCGTACTGTGATTGTTCACTGATGTACTATCAAATTTCTGTGCGAATTTGTGTGTTTGATCCGTGCAATCGAGCTCCTGCTCTGATACCACTTGTTAGGACCGGTTTTCACTCCGAAACGATTGCGTATGACACGTTCGACGTGCGGAATCCGTGAACGTGCGTGACCGAACACACGAGAACGTACTAAATCTATGATTCTATTCAAATATATGAAATCGTACAATCACGTGAATCACCTCTTGAACTTTCTCTCTCTAGACTCTCTCTCTAGATCCAAAGCTCTCCAAGTTGTAGAAGTTGCAAAAGTTTCCAAAAGTCTCTAAACTAAACCCTAACTCCTCTATTTATAGGCAAAGGGTTATAAGGGATTTCCCCTTATTTACAATAATGTCACCTTGCCTTTAATATCTAATCTATCTATTATACTAAATGAATTCTCTTAGGCCACATGGGCTATTTTTAGCCAATCATTTGGGTGATGTGGACACCCTCTTTGGCTAGAGAATTCACTCTGGACGGCAATTTCTTTTCTCCAATTCTCTTTTCTCACTACGTTACCTTCACACACTCTCTCTCTTCAATCAATTCAATCTTACCAAAATTACGAATTCTGATGTGCGTTAGGTGTAATATGTTTTTAATATATAATTAAGCCCTTTTTACACTTTTAGCCAAGTTTTAAATTTATAAAACACGATATTCACTAACACTAAACACACATATGGGCAAGTGCACCCATCGTAGACGTAGTATAGTGTTGGTAAGATACCGAGGTCGTCCAAGGACACAAGAGCTTTTAATACCGGTTTATCCTCAACGTCTAACCAAATCAAAAAGTTAGAAAAATGTTTTAAACTAAGAAAAATAAAAACTAACTAAATGCTGAAAAATAAAATAAAATAAAAACAGATAGACAAGATGAATCACTTGGATCCGACACGTGTATTAGTATAACCTTTGATTATTTTCGCACTTTTGCACTTGTTTAAGAGATTATCTTAGTTATTGTAGTAGGCCCCTCTTTTGAAGGCGACGTTACCCTCAACCCAGTAGTTTGAGTCAGCAAGGATACAATCCTAAAGGGTCGGATTATTGAAAGATAATGAATTAAGTTATTAATGCAAATTATGGTAGGCCCCGCTTTTGGCGGTGACGTTACCCTCGGCTAAGTAGTCTGAGTCAGCAGGGATACAGTCCTAAATAGCCGGGTTATAGTATTAATAGTAGTTAATTTATGAGGGGGTCAAAGAGTTTGGATCCCCGCCATCCAATACCTATGGGCATTGAAGGAGATCCTACTAAATTTGACCCAGGTCCCAAGCAGGACCTCTAAACGCTGAACAAGGGCAAGACCCTTACCAAACCGTTCCCTTAACCCCCGACCAGGTAGCCAACATACCTCCATATAGACCGTGGAGATATGAATGGTGAAAATCTTTTATTTTATATAGACAGTAAAATAATGCCAAGACACCACGGACAAACGATAAGGAAAGATCACCTTCAACATAACTAACTAGTTATTAAAGTCATTAATACAAAACCAAATAAAAAGTGCAAAAGATTAAAAATAAAAAGTATTATACTAAACACTTGTCTTCACCAAGTGATGTAAGAGACTTAGGCAAACATGGCCTTGATTGTCAAGAACTCTTACGATCAATCTTGGATCCCGAGACGACTCACACACTCTACGATGGACAATGGATGATGGTGGTGGATGATGGTGTTATGGTGGTGGTGGGTGGTGGATGAAGTGTGAGAGAGGTGGTGTGCCAAGGGATGAGAGAGAATGAAACCAAGCTCCTCTATTTATAGGCTGGACAGAACGCTGGACACGGCCCCGTGCCCGTCTGACACTCTCTCTCTTCATTAATTGTAATTGCGAATTACAATTAATGCGCCTGCTGTACTTTCACCACGCCCCCGTGCTCGCTGGACACGGCCCCGTGGTGAGCAATGGAAGCTTCTACTGGTTTGTCTTTTCTGCTGCTTCCTGGGCACGCCCCCGTGTTCGCTGGACACGGGGCGTGTTCAGACTCTGTTTTCTTCTCTTTGTCTTGGGAGGTGCCGTTGAGGGTCCGGGCAGTCCACTTTTGTTCCTTTTCTTGTATTTATGGTAGAATTAGTGGTCTTTTTGCTTCTTTTGTGATTTTGAGCTCATTTCATCCTGAAAATACAAAAGGAAGACAAAAACACTCTTTTTCCAACATTAGTACTTAAAAAGGGTTAGTTTTATGCCTTAATTGATGTGTTTTATATGTTGCATTTTACACACATCAAATACCCCCACACTTGAACTTTTGCTTGTCCTCAAGCAAAACTCTTTTAATGTGGCTTACACTCCCAAATGGAATAGGTAGAAGAGAAGTTTTTAGCTTGTCCTAGAGTGTCGGGAATCCAAGGTTTTTATAGGTTTTATTTTTATTTTATTTACAATCCTATTCGTTATGATTTATTTTGAACTTTTCATAAGATAAACTACTTATTTTGGCATAACATGCCTTATTAAAATTCCATTTATATACAAGTTCACATACCTCACGGGAGATCACTCAACACTCGGCCGAAGGTGTATATTTAAGTGAATCACTCGAGAGCGGCACGGACTTACGTTTTCCATAGGCTTGCCAAGCGATCAATCCTCCTCCTTTTTAACTTTTTACCTTTGTAAATATCAAGAGGACTTTTGGGGTGAAGGTTTGGGTTTAAAGGTGGGTGGTTGGTTAGTGGTTAGTAAAAAGGGCGAAAATCGTAACAAGTGTCGGTTTTCGTAAAATACCTTGTTTTTAGTGACATTTATTTTTGAAGTATTTCTCCAAACAAGCTTTTGTAGCTTTTGTTTGTTTTTGACTTCATAATATATATATATATATATTTTTTTGTCACGTAAAGGGTATGTTTATGAAAAACCGAGTTTGTTACTAAAATAAAGGTGAAAAATTGAAAAAGGTTTTTGGTGGGTAAAAAAAATTGTTTTGGGGGTAATGAAATGAAAGGTTTAGGCTCAAAGGGGTTTTCTAGGGGGATTTTGGGTAGGTAAAAAAAAATGAAAAATAATGGTTTTGAAAGAAAAATAGTTAATCCTAATGCCTCCATCATTTACTTACTTGGGTTTAAGTTGGTAAGGACCGGGAATGTATCGTCGTGGCAAGTTCTAGATTTGTAAAGACCGAGCGGCTATTCACACAAGAAACGAAAAATGAGCATTTAATCTAAATATGTATATTTTTATGCTCAATAAAGGCTCAAAACTCACTTTTGTGGGAATGGGTTTTTAATGTGACCAAGCATATATAATCGAATTTTTAACTAGACTTGTTATACCGTTTCATAATTTTCTTATGTTAGTTCTTTTTATCACGACGCTATCGGTTGTAAATTTAAAAAAATATAACCCTTTTATCACTTGTTATTCCCAACTTAAACTAAGACAAGTAAATAAAAAAAAAATGAAAAAGTTTTTTGAAAAAATTTGGGGTGTTTAGCGGTTCCAATAGAGTTTTGTGTAAGGCTTGTTTTAGGATTTTGCAAAATTTCAAGGTTTTAGCATTCCCCCCACACTTAAATTACACATTGTCCTCAATGTGTCCAAAAATATAGTTTTTGGTTGATTAGAATATGTAAAAGTGTGTTTAAAAACAAAGATTTGTGTTACTGGCGCTCTGGACACGGCCCCGTGTTGACCGGGCACGGCCCCGTGGTCAAGTGCCAGTAACAAAAATTATAGAATTGAAACAGAAGCCTGGACACGGGGGCGTGTCCGCTGAACACGGCCCGTGTCCAGTTACCTGAACTGGGTGATTTCCTGCAGGGGGCTCAGCACGGGGCCGTGTTGGTTGGGCACGGCCCGTGTTGAGCCTTCTGTTATGGAGATTTTTGTCGGTTTGTTCTGTTCCTCTGCATGGTTCCATTTTTTCTCGTTCCCTTTTTCATCCATTACCACCATGAGTCCATAAATCATAAAAACCATCATAACATTGCTAATCATAGAGACATTACATAAAGATAGCTAATTAACTAAGGGATACATAAGGTTATCATAAAGGTTCTACTTATTTAGGAAAATTTTGGGAATAGCTTCCCAATGTAGAAACATTTTTTTAGCCCATGGCTCCTCGGTTTTCACTCAAAGCCATTCTTCTATCTCCCTTGGGAGGTAGAAGGTAGCCTCATTCTCTTCGGTATCTTGAGGAGGAGCGCTTACCGGGACTCCTTGCACTACCCTTGGTTGCGGTACTTGGTGCAAGGCGTGCCATTCTGCTGGGATGATAACCTCGGGTACTACATTCCACGCCCTGTGTGTTATCACCGGAACCAAAGGCGGGGAAGCAAGAAGGTTTAACCTTTGGTGCAAAAGGTTCACTTCTTGCAAGCAGCCCTCCAAGCTTATCGTCAGATGATTAACGCGGTCCACCAAAGCTTCTTCTACACTTGTCATTTCGTCTACGGCTTCCCTTAAAGCGTAAACGTAGTTTACTAGGGAATCCTCTGCGGCGGATGATCTCCTTCCATTTCGGTTATTCCTTGAAGACGCTCCGCTGTTTCGGCTGGCCATTTTCTGCGAAATAAGCCGAGGATAACTGAATTTTTGCAAAACAGTACCTCGAACACGGCCCCGTGCTCAGTGAGCACGGCCCCGTGTTCAACTGTCTGCAGGAATTTTCGTCTAATGGTTCTAGGTTTTTAAATTATTTCCATATACTTACGTTGTGTTATGAGCTCAGATAATTTAAAAACAAAGTTATAGGACTAACTTTAGACAAGAATCCATAGCTAAAATTCCTACAAACCTTGTATAGAAGGTTGGAATCATGGGTTTCCAAGCTTCCATGGAGGTAGGGTTTGAAAAAAAATCTTTTGGAAGAAGAGGAAATGAACAAAAGTGGAAAAGACAAGATGGTCCTTAGGAACCTTCTTTTGGTACTTACCTAGGATGGTATATGTGAAGATTCCAGGGATCTCTGCTTGGTGGAGTGGTCAAAAATGAGCAGGATTCAGGCTGTATTTAAAGAAAACGACAGCACACTGAACACGGCCCCGTGTCCGCTGGACACGGCCCCGTGTGCAGAGAAAATCCTGACACATTTTGTCCGTATTCTGACAGAATCAGCAGAAAATCTTCTGAGCGAACACGGGGGTGTGGTGACCAGACACGGCCCCGTGTCGGGGGGCTGTTTTATGGAGTTTTGTCTTTATTAAGGAGCTAATTTGTATCGGGTGGCTCCTGACTTGTTGGAACAACCCCAAAGTGCCTAAGATACCTTAATTGTCCTATACTAAGGCGAGAACGCAAGAGGTTGTCGGTGAGGGTAATTCCTATTTTCATTCTAGGTGGACAAGTCCAACCCTTTCCTGGGCTCTCGTTAAAGAAGGTGTATGCCGAATCGCTCAGGTCTATGTATGCACCGAACGAGGTCGATGGGGAGTCCTTCACGGCACAATCGGCACAGGGACGACTATCGTCCATGTCTTGTTTAGGAAGAAAGGTATTTTCGGGAGCAACGAGGTTGTCAGAATGCGGTTCCAACATTTCCTCATGGTCATCATCTTGGGATGGATCTAAGAAATCCTTCCTAAGTTCTTTTGACCAATTTAGAAGTAGTTCTTCTAGTTGAAATAGCTCGTCAAGGAGCATATCTCCTAGAATATCTGGCTGGGCGCATTCGAGGGAGAAATAGTGTTTATTTTTACTTTCGCCCCTCTTAAGGTTACAAGGAATTGGTGGGTCTATATAGTGTGGCCTATAAGTGAGGAAGAAACATTTTAATTCCTCGTGTTCGCCTCCACATATTCGACACCACAAACCATAAGAATGCCGAAAGTAAAAAGAATCACTATCACTCATGTTTGTATCAGAAATTACCAACCGCTGGGATCGAACGGTTCTGTTTTCAGCAACTGAATCTTGGGCACGGGGGCGTGTTGAGTGGACACGGCCCCGTGTTCAGCCTACTGTCTGATATAAAACAGGATTGCCAGTTCCAATGATTGGGCACGGGGCGTGTTCAGCGGGCACGGCCCCGTGCTGAGCTCTGCAGAAGCTGAAAAATCTAAAAAAAAATCCTAAAAATTAAAGAAAAATAAAAAGATGATTAGGCCGTTGATTCCTAACTTTCTTAAAATCCTTGTGTCCCCGGCAACGGCGCCAAAAACTTGATGTGCGTTAGGTGTAATATGTTTTTAATATATAATTAAGCCCTTTTTACACTTTTAGCCAAGTTTTAAATTTATAAAACACGATATTCACTAACACTAAACACACATATGGGCAAGTGCACCCATCGTAGACGTAGTATAGTGTTGGTAAGATACCGAGGTCGTCCAAGGACACAAGAGCTTTTAATACCGGTTTATCCTCAACGTCTAACCAAATCAAAAAGTTAGAAAAATGTTTTAAACTAAGAAAAATAAAAACTAACTAAATGCTGAAAAATAAAATAAAATAAAAACAGATAGACAAGATGAATCACTTGGATCCGACACGTGTATTAGTATAACCTTTGATTATTTTCGCACTTTTGCACTTGTTTAAGAGATTATCTTAGTTATTGTAGTAGGCCCCTCTTTTGAAGGCGACGTTACTCTCAACCCAGTAGTTTGAGTCAGCAAGGATACAATCCTAAAGGGTCGGATTACTGAAAGATAATGAATTAAGTTATTAATACAAATTATGGTAGGCCCCGCTTTTGGCGGTGACGTTACCCTCGGCTAAGTAGTCTGAGTCAGCAGGGATACAGTCC
The DNA here is from genome assembly GCF_002127325.2 of Helianthus annuus. NCBI lineage: Eukaryota > Viridiplantae > Streptophyta > Magnoliopsida > Asterales > Asteraceae > Helianthus > Helianthus annuus. Next base: position 161,831,912 of record NC_035441.2, on the reverse strand, counting down.
TAAATAGCCGGGTTATAGTATTAATAGTAGTTAACTTATGAGGGGGTCAAAGAGTTTGGATCCCCGCCATCCAATACCTATGGGCATTGAAGGAGATCCTACTAAATTTGACCCAGGTCCCAAGCAGGACCTCTAAACGCTGAACAAGGGCAAGACCCTTACCAAACCGTTCCCTTAACCCCCGACCAGGTAGCCAACATACCTCCATATAGACCGTGGAGATATGAATGGTGAAAATCTTTTATTTTATATAGACAGTAAAATAATGCCAAGACACCACGGACAAACGATAAGGAAAGATCACCTTCAACATAACTAACTAGTTATTAAAGTCATTAATACAAAACCAAATAAAAAGTGCAAAAGATTAAAAATAAAAAGTATTATACTAAACACTTGTCTTCACCAAGTGATGTAAGAGACTTAGGCAAACATGGCCTTGATTGTCAAGAACTCTTACGATCAATCTTGGATCCCGAGACGACTCACACACTCTACGATGGACAATGGATGATGGTGGTGGATGATGGTGTTATGGTGGTGGTGGGTGGTGGATGAAGTGTGAGAGAGGTGGTGTGCCAAGGGATGAGAGAGAATGAAACCAAGCTCCTCTATTTATAGGCTGGACAGAACGCTGGACACGGCCCCGTGTCCGCTGGACACGGCCCCGTGCCCGTCTGACACTCTCTCTCTTCATTAATTGTAATTGCGAATTACAATTAATGCGCCTGCTGTACTTTCACCACGCCCCCGTGCTCGCTGGACACGGCCCCGTGGTGAGCAATGGAAGCTTCTACTGGTTTGTCTTTTCTGCTGCTTCCTGGGCACGCCCCCGTGTTCGCTGGACACGGGGCGTGTTCAGACTCTGTTTTCTTCTCTTTGTCTTGGGAGGTGCCGTTGAGGGTCCGGGCAGTCCACTTTTGTTCCTTTTCTTGTATTTATGGTAGAATTAGTGGTCTTTTTGCTTCTTTTGTGATTTTGAGCTCATTTCATCCTGAAAATACAAAAGGAAGACAAAAACACTCTTTTTCCAACATTAGTACTTAAAAAGGGTTAGTTTTATGCCTTAATTGATGTGTTTTATATGTTGCATTTTACACACATCAAATTCGTTTCTATTTCAATTCAAAAAACCCTAAATGTAAAGCAATCATCTACATCGAGAAAGTAACTCACCGAATTTCTCATGGCCGATCTAGGGTTTAATTCACCGATTTTCTCTCTCCCGAGCGTATTCTGATAAGTGTGATGGTAGGGTTTCGGCTTGATGTTGAACGCGGGTGATAACTCCACCAGAGGTAATTGTATTCAGAGGTTAACTTTCTTCGGGTTTCGTTTTTTACTTTTAAGATTTTTCCATCCTTGGTTTTGAATAAGGGATTTCTTTGAATTTTTATGTGCAAAAATGTATTTTTATGTGCAAAAATGGAGATTGACTGTGGTTAGGGATTTAATCTTTATAATATGAACTGTTATAGGCTCGAATTTATCATCGTCAAACATCACAATAAATTCCCGAGTCAATATATAGGCTTAATCATCCTTAATTCATGAATTTTGTGATGATACTGAATGGGTAATATATAGTTTTGATAACTAATAACAACATTTAGGTTTACACATTACTAAATTCCCATGATTGATTACAAGAATATGTTTGTTTATACACAATATAGTGCTTATTGTTCTGTTCTACATGTATGTATATATCAAATTATGTGATGTATGTCGGATTTGGAAGTAATTCTAGGGGTTCTGTTGAAAATAGCAGATGTATGAGGCTTAGTTCTTTGTGCTTTTAGTTTACATTAACCAGTCTATTAGTTAAGTGTAGAAATCAAATTGATGATTTGTATCCCTCGAAAATCAACATGCAAGAGTAATTAGTTCCCTATTTTTTAGTTTTTAATTATATAGTTGGTTACTATATTATGGGTTTTGCGAATTGGTAATAACTCTACCCAAGACTCTGATTGCTCATTTCAATAGTGTTTGCCAATTTTTACAGAAGATGCTGACTTAATCTGGTCATTGAATCCGAGATCGATGAACCTTGGTAAGACTCATTTCTATTGATTTTGTTTTTTTAAAGCATGATGTTTTATGCTGACGGATGTTGGTGTGGAATTGAAATAGGACTTCTACCACTATTTAAAGGTAATATCTTACTTTTTTATAGCTTGCCTTGGCTTGGACTCGACTTGGCTTATTTACAAACCAAGCCGGCTCGGTCCAGCTCATTTACAAGTGATCCGACTAAAGACAAAACCGTACTGTAAGTTCTTCGTGTTTGACATTTAGTAATTGAAAATCAGTGATTCTTTTGAAAAATAATAGGTTTTAGGTTAAATTTACATGTAATATATTTTAGTCTGTTATACATGAGGTTTTGCTTTGTGTGTGAAAGGCACAAAGCCATTGCCATGGTTGTGGCCTATGTCATTAAAGCGGTTTATGAGGATCAAATCTTTTTAGTAGAATATGAATCATCATATTATGGTGGGTTAATGTTTAAATGATCTTAAGCTGCTATTGATATTAGCTTATTGAGTCAAATTTTTTAGTATGAATTTGTACTTTTCTTCTAGCACATTGTAGCTTGCACTTGGCCTCATCATTAACTCACACACTGTTGTGTTGAACCCATTAGTACATTTATCAGATTGGATCTTGCTTCAGCAAACACGTTTTTGATCCCCAAGGTTATGACATGGGCACATGGCTGACTATTATGATGATACAAGTAACGCACTGTAAATGTTGTTGACCCCACCCCTACCTATGTGTTCTACGCATCATTGTTTATTTATTTTTAATAGAGGCTGATCTCAAGAGGGAGTCAGAGAGAAAGCTTGGACCAATTGAAAGCTATTAGCGACCCTATTTTCTTCAGGTATGCAATGAACGCAAGTTTTATTTCTATTTCCATATTACAAAACTTATATTTGTCAAAATATTATGGATATAAAGAGCTCACAGCAAGGCCATAAGCATCACAAACTGCTAAACAGTATTTTCGGTGAGCTGCAAGAGGTAAATAAGATCCAATCATATTGTTTCAAGTTATGGAACCCCGTATTGTTATGTCTCATCTATGTCTATAATTTATGAACTTTTGGGTGCAAAACATATGACCTATCACTTGCTTTTTATGCAAATTGTTAGTGGGTGGGAATCGAAAAAACCATGGATTTCAAAAGAGAAAATTGATCAGGTGAGAATTTCTTGCACTTTTCAAACATTGTTGTTGTTGACCTTTTTAATCATTCTCAATGAAATCATTTTCAGGTATTACGTGAGGCAGATGATCTCAAAAGGTGGTTAGATGACAAGGAGGCTGAGCAACAAAAGTGAGTTCAACATGATTCTTTACATGATTTTTGTATGTTTTACTTTCCTTTTCCTTTTTGGACCTTCAAACTGTCAATCTGTACAAAAAACTCAAATGGTAAAACATAAGTTAATTTAGAAATATAATAGTAAGAAGAAATCAGGCTCTTTTTATATAAAATGTAGCGTTCTTCTTACAAGATATGCTTGAAAAGACCTGTATTCGTATCAGTGAACATTACATAAACAGTGTTATTCGTGCTTCTACACCCCTAATTGTTTAAAATCAAAACTCCCTTAACAGGTTATCTGCATCCAGCACCTCGGCTTATACTTCTCAAAAGGTTATCGACAAGCTGCTAGATCTTAAAGACAAGGTATGTTTGAATATCTTATGAATATTTCTTTCTGTCTTTCCTCTCAACCAGAGGTTTACTTACAAATGAGTTGACTAACATCCTGTTTTATCTCCAAAGTGGTACGCGTAAAAGGAATAATCGGTGAAAAGTTGCCGGAGTGTATTTTCAATGCGAAACCTCATAAATTATTGATAGAGGTGATCTGGCCTGGCCAACCTCTTTTGAATATGTATAGTTCCTATTGGGTGTTTTTATGTTTGGCACAACTGTTAGATTAGACATGTATTCGGAACTGTTAGAAATTGTATAGTTCCTATTGCATACAGTCTGTAAATGCCTTTGCGTTTTTTCTAGAAATTGTATTCAGTTCTCATTTATTTTGTAGGAAATTGTATTCTATGAGCTTGCTTTCCACTTCAATCCCCATTGTATTGTGCAGAAACATGCAATAATCTTGGAGTCCGAGACAAGACAACCTTAATAAAGCCGTAGAGTCTTATCAGGTAAACATTGGAGGTATTTGTGTCAAATGTCTTATACATGATCTAATTCTGATTTTTTTTTCTTATTGTTTTCTCCCTTGAAGTGGTCTTTGTCAACTAAACCCAATTTCTCTCAATCGTTAAACAACTTTGGAGTAGTCTACATAGTGCAGGTACAATTACATCTATCAGTATCTAACAAAGCAATATGATTCAACTATTACTTGATTGCAATTTAAATAAATATACAAGGTAAAAAGGATGTTACTGGTAGCATGATAGAGAAAGCAATTGTGGCAAATCCCACTTATGCAAAAGCTTACAATAATTTAGGTTTGTTTCAACGTAATTATACACTAAAATCATCAACTGTTTAGACTGCACTGGGGCAGACCTTTTAAATTTGGCTCAAGTGAAATAATAACCTATTGGTTCTGTAGGTCGGCTATGTTTATGTTATATACAAAATGCAACTGGTGAACAGTACCAGCTCGAATGAGTGCTATATAGGATACATATATACTATATTAAAGAATCCAACCAAAGAATGGATTTTGTCCACTGGTAGCGCGTCTTTTATATTATTGATAACGAAAAAAATATATAATTAAGCTTTGATGTTTAAGTATGTTTTTAAGTTCAAGACTTTTAAGTGTATTATAAGTATGCTTTATATATCGCTTCATGTTCATCAACTCACCTTTGTTGGTATGATGATGGGGTTAGACTAAATGCTTAAGAATGCTCCAATGTTCAAATGTTTAGAAGCTTGAATTAAGGTATAGTTTAACTCCTTCAATGCGTCGTGTGTGAATTCTTTTAGATTAGATTATAACTCTAATTCATTTTTTTTTCTTGAAATGGAAAGGTTGAGCACTTGGTGTTGGTCGGGGCCATGCTATTGATATGCGAGCTCGGGTAAGTACTACAATTATAAGTTTTTAGAGTATTACTTTGAACATATTTTAGGTCAGAGCCCAAAAGTAGAGGTACAGGTAACATTCACACGAGTTTTACTGAAACGGGTTTAAATTCAAATTGACCAGTTCGTTTAGGTTGGTCCACAAACATGCTGGTATCATTTCTTTGGAACATATTTTTATAAATAGTTAATATGTTAATTATAAGTAGAAAAATAGTATTATCATTTTAGTATTCTTGATCATTGAATAAAAACAACTTAAGAAGTTTCATGTGTTAAACTAGACTTAAGATGACTTATGATGTGTTATTCACGTAGCAAAGTTTTTCAAATTAATCCCTTTGAGATCAAACATGACCCAAACGACCTCATAAATTATCACTCAATCAGGTACATAGGTCTACTTATTTATAGCTAATCACTCGCTACTTACGAACTAATTCACTTCTTATGAAGTTCTCATTTGTTTATATTTGATTGGTTTTGCAGCTATTGGTGCTCCTCTGCCTCCTGTAGGTAAAATTTTACACAAAATGAGTCGATTCGTATAATGTGTTATATAGAAAGTGGGTAGTAAAACGTAGAGTAGGTAGTTGAACGGGTCTGGTTGGTTGCGTAATGGATTAAATGAGTAACTTTTAGTACGGATACAAATGGGTCGAGTTGGGTGACATGTCAAGAATATGTGTTCATTTTTTATTGTTTTATAAATAAATGATGAATAGATAAGATTGTAAAAGTATATTGCTTGCTAAACTTAGTGATATACTTTTGATAACTAAAGCGATTCAGGAGGTTTTAAACCTTCGAAAAGAACTTGGATAACTTTTGACCCGATCACCTATTTGACCCGTTTCTTTTTCAGTTAGCTTTAAAAGTATACCCGTTAGGCTAGATAGAAGATGTATGAAATCCTAATTAACCCTTTTTTTAGGTAAATGGGTCTGGGTAGGCATTTAATCTGGAAATGAAACGGATAAAGTGTTCCCATCCATTGCAAAAATTAATGTTTTTAATAGTTATTTGTTTTGTTTTTATTTTTATATTTTTTTGGAGTTCTTAGTTTTTTTATATTTGATTGGTTTTGCAGCTACTTTTTTATATTTGGTTGGTTTTACAGCTAGCTACTGTTGTTCCTCTGCCTTCTGCAAGTAAACTTTTACTCAAAACAGGTATATCATAAGAATCTTTTGTAGAATGGGTGCATCGTGAATATTGATTGCAAGTTTATGCTTTTGAATATTAATTCAAGTTTAATCCCTAAATTTCAGTTACATGTTCAACTTATTTTGAAACTAATCATTAGACACTTTCCATAACTTTCCTATTATCTATCTACTATACTAAATAGGTCTGTAAACGAACACGAACATAGGCATGTTCGTGTTCGTTCATTTAACCTTAACCGAACACGAATATGAACACGAACACGAACATATAATCGAACACATTTTTTTGTTCGTGTTCGTTCATTAAGAAATCAGGCATGTTCGTGTTCGTTTATGTTCGTCCGTTTAAAGTCTAAACGAACAGTTCACGAATATAAACGAACACAAACGAACATAAAAAAAATTAATTGAACATATTTGAATAAACATAAATTAACATGATTGAAGAAACAAGTCTAATATATTACATTTCATCCGAAAACACATGTAAATAAGGGTTCATAGATATACTAATTAGTTATATTTATATAAGTAGTTAGAAAACCTAATATTTATATAAATATAACTATCTATATATTTATTAACATTTAAACGAATATAAATAAACGAACGTTCACGAACATAAATGAACGAACATAAAAGAATGTTCAGAAACATAAATGAACGAACACAAGGTGTGTTCATGTTCGTTCATTTAATTAAATGAACATTTTTTTTGTTCGTGTTCGTTCGTTTATTAAATAAACGAACATAAACGAACTTCCCGCCGAACAAGTTCATGAACTGTTCATGAATGTTCAGTTCGTTTACAGGCCTAATACTAAAAGAATTCTCCTTAGCCACATGGCCTATTCTTAGCCAATCAATTGGGTGATGTGGACACTCTCTTTGGCCAGAGAATTCATCTTAGGCGCCAATCTCTTTTCCACTATTCTCCTTCTCACGTACGTTTCTTCACCCCGCCTCTCTCTTCAATCAAATACATCTTTCCTTTTTCCTGATTGCTTTCCCGTTTCCCGTTTAAAGTAAGTTTCGGTCTCAAATTATAGTATAGATACCGAACAAATCTTTCATTAAAAGATTTATGAAAACACCGTTAAATAATATATTTTTTTTAGGCCACCCGTGTAACACACGGGGTCTTAAGCTAGTTATAACAATATAAGGCTAGTTAGAACGGTTTCTCGCTACGGCTCGTATTGTCTGTGAATTGTCTGAACCAGGAATGCAGTTCTAAAACGCAATGGCATAAAACTGTCTACGAATGCAGTTTTCCAGAGGCAAGATCGTAAAACGCAATGACTAAATTAAAAACCCAGATCGTGAAAATGAAATTAAAGAATTTCTTACATGAATCGAAGCCGATTTCTTCATCGATTGACGAAATTTGAATGATAGAAACACTTATCAGCGATTGAATCGAACGGATCGAGTGATTATCTTCAAAATCACGGGAAAAAAACGAGATTTTGAATGAAATTAAACTGGGTTTTCTTCAAAAAAAAAAAAAAAGCTGAAGAACACGTTGATCGGGTGTTTGAATCATTGAGTGATGACGAAAATCGCACTATAATGTAGTGATTATTGAGATAGTAAGTGAAGAAAAGGTTGGAGATGGTGGGTTTTGAATATGGTGGGTTTTGAAGTAACTGGGGAGAAGAAGGAAGAAGAAAGGATGAGATTGACTAAAATACCCTTTCTCTTTATTTTAAAATTTGTCACATGTCATAATCCTATTGCTTCCTATCATTCCTAGCCAAAATGAACTTCCTATTTGATCCCCACTCTCATAAACTATACCCAGTTCCGTTAAAGTAATGAATCGAAGAACATTGGTATACCGTCATAAAACATGTGTCCCTATTCTTTTAGGCATATCACGACTTTCATTTTTAGGGTTACATGAGACAACTCCGGTGTATTTAACGATAGTAATTTTTTTTTGTAATGCACATAATTTTTTAAAGAACTGAACTGAACCGAACCGAATTAATATCACCTGAACGGTGGTATCAATACCGCTATTATTTTTTTAATGTTTTTTTTTTGTTTCGATATGAGTCAGTTTCAACATTTTCTAACTACCCGTATAAAAGCGGTATCGTACAACAACATAACTTCAACTTTATATTTGTAATTTTGAATACTGCTGTACATATTGTTCCTTTTACACATATATGAATTTGCGCTTTTAATACTACTGTAAATGTAAATGTAAATATTATTCCTTTTGCACATATATGAATTTGCGTTGCATCACACGGAAAATCCTACTGATTATATAATTGGACAGAATTGAGCAAGTATAACATGAAAGTGATGTAGATAATTCCAAAGGCCCACCATGTTGTATACTTTTGACCAATTTTGAGGTTTGAATAATCATTGAACTTTCCCATTAGGAATACTTTAAAAGTCTCATCCACCATTCAGATCAAAGAACAAACAATTGAGCATTGTTCTCTAAACCACGTATGAATTGTGCACCATAGGAATATAGGATTTCATCTCATGGCAAGTAACCACCATCAACCTCCACAGTTAGAACCTATATCCGTCATGAATGCTTCCATATAACTGTCATATATATTACATCTAGACCAAGTTATATAAATTGTAGCTGCACCTATTACCATTACCTTACCTTTTTTAAACAGCATATCTTTACTCCTTATTAATACCACCTAATTAAGGCCATGGGGTATGGGGCTTGGGTTGGGGAAAAAGGCCCAAGCCACCATCCCGGGTGGGTTTGGGTTGGGGCGTAGCCCTTGGGGCTTGGCTTTCAAGCCGGGCGTGGGGCGGGGGAGCAAGCTGACATGGCGGGCTGTGAATGGCCAATTCAAACTAGCCGTTGGGGGCTACTTTTAAATTTTTTTTCCCTTTATAAATACCTTACCATATTTAACATTTTTCTCACACAATATCAAACACATAAAACACAATCTTGCCATGAGTTCTTCAAGTTATAGCGAATCGTCATCATCATCTGACGATGGTGCGGAAATATTTCTACAAACGATCGCGGCGGTGGTGAAAGCTATCATGGAAGACGAAGACGATGAGTAAGAGACTCAACAGGGTCCAGATGGCTGCACGTCAAGACGTCGAACGAGCATTCGGTGTTTGAAGAAAAGGTGGCGAATATTGGGAATGTCTTGTCGACTATGGGACAAGGATCAGATTGGAAACGTGATGTACACATGTATCATTCTTCACAACATGATTTTGGAGGATGAAGGTAGAGCGGTCGTAACCTACTATGATGATGATGACCCCCAACCAGGTAACGTAACAGACGAAGATAAAGCGGCAAATGATTTTTTTATAAAGTCAAGGGATATACATCACAACCTTTGATCTGATTTGGTGGAACATGTTTCAACGATTCCTGGGTTCGAAACCGACGAAGACGAAGAAGAATGATAGTTCTTTATTTTGATAATTATTTTGTATGTTTATTTTGATAATTATTTTGTATCTTTATTTTAATAATTATTTTGTATGTTTATGTAGTTTTTGGTTATAAATATATATATATATATATATTATAAAAAAAAGCTGATGTGGCTTGGCCACGCCAGCCAAGTCACGCCCACCATAACCCCTTCAAAGTGGGTTTGAAACTTGAGTTTTGAAATTACACGTGTCAACCGATGCCCCAACCTAAGACCCAACCCAAACCCCACCATACCCCACAGTCTATCCTACACTTGTAAAGGGTTCATCATTGCCACTAGATCACTTAGGCCATAGGCATTACTTTAATTATATGTACATCACCACCACATATTTGATAGTACCACTCACCGTTGTGTAATTAGCGTCCAAATAAAGACACAAACCACTGCCAAATTTGCGATAACTACAAATCAGGGCCGGTGAGAATTGTTCTATCCGAGTCTGGAAAAACGTGCCCCTTACGCCTTAACGAAATATATAATGTAAACCATTTTTTGAAACAACGATTAAAGTTATACATCTGGTTTTATGTGATACTATGATGTTTGATCAACTTTATTTCATTTTTTTTGAATGATGAACTTCATGTATAAGGTTATCACCAATGTTTTTAAAACCAGACCGGAGGTCGACCCGGTCTCTTACGAGGTCAAAGGGCGGACCGGTCCGGCCGGATTACGAACCGGATGATAATATATAATTTATGAATATATAGTATAATACAAGTTTAAGTAAAAATAAACTTAGTTTAACAATTTTTATTATTTCTACTATGTATATAGTATTTTATATTTAGAAAATTAAGTTTCACAATTACTATATATTATTATTACTATATATTACTATATATTATTATTATTACTATATATTACTAAACGAATTGAAATGAATAGTGATTTTAATATAATAATAATATATATATTTTAATATTATAATAATAGTTATTCTCTTTATTTTTAACTTTAATCCTTTTTTTAATATCAGAGGTTGAGATAAGCTTGGTGTCATCCGGTATCAGCCGGTATCGAACCAGTACTGGTATCGAAAATACCGGTACGGTCCTGTTCCGTATCAGTACATGAAGGTAAAAACCGGCATTAATACAGAAAACGTCAAAAGTTGGTGCCGAATTGATATTGGGAATCTTTTGGTTCGGGAAATTCAATGCTGCTACCCGGTACCATTTGCTCATCCCTGATCACGGTTACCGTACGAACAACGGGATCGTACAACTTTTTTTGTTGATTTTCTTCAACTTTTAATTTTTTCTTTTTTTAGTTTCAGGTGCCAACCGATACAGAATCGGTATTGATAACGAAAATACCAGTTACGGTACCGGTATATGGAGGTAAAAAACGGTAGTGAACCAGTACCAGGAACGCCAAAAGTCGGTTCCGAATTGGTGCTTAAGATCTTTTGGTTCGGCAAATTTGGTACCGGTACCCAGAACAACTTGCTCATATCTGACCACGGATTTCATACGAACAACATCGTTACCATACAACTTTTTTGGTTGATTTTCTTTCGGTTATCTCTTAGTGTTTTTTTGTACATTTTTCTTTTTATTCTTGTCAGCAGTTATGTTCGCAACACGCTCGTAGTGATTTCAAAACAAATCTAAACACAGACTAAATAACAAAAGAAATTCGCCGCAACGCGGCAAACTTCTTTAAACCTAGTTTGAAATGAAAAGTCACTGGACATTCAGACTATTGACAGTCTAACATCATTGACAAAGATCCCATTAATGGTAGACTTAATTACAAAAAATCAAAATTTCAACATCTAAATAAATTGCAAACACCATACATCTATCTCAACTCTTCATTCCACTTTATAAATACAAGGCCATTTCTTCATTTCCAAACCTTCAACACTTGAATTTCTCTCTCGAACCCACTTTGAGCAGAATCAACTGGAGCTTATTTTAGTCACTCCTAAGTGAGTATTGAGCTTGAAACTTCTGTTCTTCATTTAATTCTACTACTTTCTTTTGATTTTTATAAGTTTTACATAGATTCTTTATCATCTATCACTTGGTTTCTCAGATTCGCTTTGGCAATCTGATACAAACTCTCAAACTGATTGAGGACCAAGCTGGAAATGAAGTTAGATCTTTTCGAAAACCATTTTACAAACTTTCTGAATTCCAACTTAACTGGATCTGAGGTTCGTCGAGCTCACAAGCTGAGTAAATAGCTGTGGATGCAAGATATAACCAATTCCAGTTGAGTAGGTGGTAAGTTAAAACAAAACCGAACTGATTTACCTAAGGAACAGCCACATCTGTCCGAATAGCAGGCGCATCCGTTCGAAAGGGGTATCCCCATTCGTACGAATCTGACATCCCCATTCGTACGAATGCAACTGTTCAGCTAGTTCCGACGATTTTCAAGTGTTGAATGACTTCCAGATTGCTATTTTCTATATAGTTAATTCTGGAACATCAGTGTGTGTTTTGTGGGAACCTTGGTTTCCAATCTAGGGCCACCACCTCACTTAAACTCGTAAACGAACACCTAAACAACTTCTTAGGCCTAAAACAAGTGAACCCCGTCCAGCCTCCGACACTTAGGATTACCTTTCCATGTCATGTTGGCACACCTGGGTTGCACATTGTTCGGTTGTTTGGTTAACTTTGCACTCTGTTATTTCCCTTCTGTAATCATGACCAACCAATCAGTTAACTAAGTTAACTGATTTGTACTTTGGTGATCAATAACGAGGTTAAGATCTCCATGCATGACTTCTATGAGACTTCTAATATTACTGGACTGATAATATACTTATACTATTGGTGTGTGTTGGGTGTGATATGTTTTTATTGATATTTTAAGCCCTTCTTAACACATTAGTCAAGTTTTAAATTTATAAAACACGATATTCTACTAACACTAAACACACACGTGGGCAAGTGCACCCATCGTGAGCGTAGTATAGCGTTGGTAAGATACCGAGGTCGTCCAAGGACACAAGAGCTTTTAGTACCGGTTTATTCTCAACGTCTAATCAAATCAAAAATTTTAGAAAAGGTTTTAAACATGCAAAATAAAAACTAAAATGCTGAAAAATAAAAATAAAAACAGATAGACAAGATGAATCACTTGCATCCGACTCGCCTTTAATGTAACCTTTGATGATTTCCGCACTTTTGCACTTTATAAGAGATATCTTAGTTATAGTAGTAGGCCCCTCTTTTGAAGGTGACGTTACCCTCAACCCAGTGGTTTGAGTCAACAAGGATACAATCCCAAAGGGTCAGAATATTTAAAGATAATTTGTAACACCCCGTGTTTTCGAATGTCAAAGTCAAAGTCAAAGTCAAAGTCCAAGTCAACTTTGACTTCTTTGACTGCTAGTGTTCTTTTTGCTTTTGTATTATGTGGAGTAAGTGTTGTATAAATGAAAAGATCGAATGTTCAATCAATACGACCGATTTGCGACTGTGAATAGTAGGAAGTAACAATGCGATAAAGTTAATCAATCAATAATCAAGCTAATCGATTCATCAATCAAACTCGAGACTCGAATTATGGGAACCCTGGTATTGTATTACGTGTGTGTGTGCCTTACGTGTTACTTGTGCGTGTTTACTTATATGTTTGGTATGGAATTCAAGTAAATCAATCGAAAGTCAAATCGAAACTCGAAAAGCAATTGAACTCAATCGAAACCGACATCGAAACGTGACTTATAGAAGATTGTATGTTAGATATAGTGATTGGGACTGAAAGTAATTTGACTAGGAACTATATCGTATTCGTATCATCGTCCATCGAAATCGAAACATCGAAAATCGTCGCATAGTACTTAAAGTGGGTCGCGGATCGAACAGGAAACATCCTGATCGAACAGGCCAGGCGATCGGCTAGCATCTTCCTAGCCGATCGAGCAGCCCATTTGATCGGAGCTCCTGGCCGATCGGCTGCCACTTTCCTCTTTTGGAGCCTATAAATAGGGTTGTCATTGTCACACTTTCAATTTTTGGAAAGCTCTGACCGAACCAGCCTTCTTCTTCACCTTTTCTCAGATTTTTCTCAACTCCGGTAAGTTCTCACTCTAATTCTTATACGATTTTGATCATTGCATGATTCTACACCTTTCTATCTTTCAAAACTCGATTTCTAACCGTGAAATCACCAAGATCTAAGTGTTCTTGGGTGATGTCATCATGGTGTTCTTCAAGAACACCAAACTTTGGCCTCATTCAACCATGAATAGCTTAGATCTGACCGATTTCCACATAAACAAACTAAGATTCTTACAAATCTTAACATTTTTATGAATAATTTCCAACTTTCTTTAACCTTTTACACTCGAAACCTTAAAACCGGCAGAAACGGAGCTTGAACCGGCTAACTAATCATTCTAACAGTTAAGAGGTTCAATATTCGGATTCTACATACTAGGTTCACCGATTCCGGGTTAAACTCAAACCGACGTTCCGAACCGTTCACCGGCCGGACTTGGGTGATTCCTGTCCGAGCCAAAGAAACGAGTAGGAACGGAGGATATCATAGTTCAACTCGTTATCAAACCACCTCGAAATGACAACAAGTGACCAAACAACCAAGTGTTAGACGAAAGGCCGACCAGGTCAGAAATGCTGGCCGAACGGCTAGGCTGTCAAACAGCCCAGCCGATCGGACATGCCAGCCGATCGACCGGGCCAGCCGATCGGCTAGCACCTGGTTCCACACTTTTCAATTTTTACAAAGTATACTATTGACGAAGTGATGTTCGATCGAATACGCAACTCGATTGGTAAACATTACTCTTCGGATCATGAGATACTATGCTTCCACACTTGATCGTTTTCACAACTCGTTCGTAGTAGGGAATGCCAGCCGATCGAACAGACTGTTCGATCGAGCGACATTCTGTTGAGAATCACTCTAAGGTTCCCAGCCGATCGATTAAGCCGGCCGATCGAACGGACCGTTCGATCGATCGATCTGAAAGGTAAGAACATTTTTGTGTTCTCATATACTACAACGAAAACTTCAAAAGTTCAAATCCTCAAACACAAACACACCAGAGGAAGAAACAATCCACTCGAATGGCCCAGCCGATCGAGCCTACCGGCCGATCGAACAGGACTGTCCAATCAGATATACCAGCCGATCGAACAGACCGTTCGATCGAACCTGCCGTTCGATCGACCAGGCTACTCAATCCATTCACACTTGTCTTATTTCCACGTTACTCATTGTTGTACTATCGAACTATTCAGGCTAACCCTACTCCCAGCGCTCCCTTCAATCCATAATCAATCAATGTGAGTATACTCGATCCCTTTTTGCTTTTAGCACTTTTGGGTGTTACATACGTTGCTTATATCAAACACAAACGATCACACTACTTAAACTACTGAACGCTAACCAATATGCATGTATTACGTGACTTAATGAATGCTTGTTGATTGTGTTTACACGTGGAATGCTGTCTACCTGCCTTAACGACGTAGTACTATAGTTTGGACTCAGCACCCGTTCACACGGGGGTTGTTAAGGACAATTACTTGCATGGATTACGGTGGTAATCATGTATTGCGAACCGTCTCGGACGGTCAACCCGCAGTCATTGGTATCGATAGGTCCATGTCGATAATTAACATGCATCGTTTTCCTCTGTGTACGTGCTGGTTATACGTAAACTATTCGAAACCTATATGCTATTATCAAACTTGCATGCTCACCTTTACATTTTATGTATTGACTTTATTTTAACGTATGTGATAGGTGCTTAAGTTGCTAGGATGCTTAGGTGCGTGGTGATGAAATCGAGGCTAGGGAGTCTAGAAATAATAAACAATTGTCTGTAATAATAATTGAATCTGAGTTGTTGAAACAGAATTTCTTGTTTGGATGATTATCTGTAATGACATGTTTGTTTATTCAGGATACGGTATGGGACGTATCTTTAACTGGATTATATAAATAGTTGTTATGGAAACTTCTGAACAATCTGTTTCGCTCAGTGCCGCGCCCCGATGATTCCGCCATCGGTTGGGGTGTGACAGATTGGTATCAGAGCCATAACTATAGGGAATTAGGTTAGACACGGCCTAGTCCGGGTCGCTGTCTTAGAGACCTAGACTATAGTTAGGAACCATCAGACCAAGTTTATGTGTCTTATTCTGCAATTCTTCACTATCATTGCACCCGAATTTCCAATTAAAGTTCAGCGATTTGGTTGGGAATAGGTGTGAAAGCCGCAAACTCCTGACCAAATTGCCTGACTTATGTTGATTTTATTCATTTATTCATGCTCATCTCATTATTTTCACCAACAAACAAGGGAGATTATACCAAATTAGGAGTGAAATCCATATTTTGATGAATAATCTCCTCAATTTTTGCTAAAACAAGGAAGAAATTGCTAAGCCAGGGGTGAAACCCTAACCTTGGCAGTTTGTTCCGAGTATTATTCCATCCCACCAAGGCATTCGACGGACTCCAACGACCTGAACTCACAAGTATGACCTAGGGAACGTGTGTGGAATGCCCGAGGATCGAGGCAGAAACACGACCTATAGAGCCGAAAATGATGACAAGTCTACTGTGAATAGTCGAATTGCCTTGGGTAGTCGATGTCTAGTAGCCGCAGACAATCTATCTCTCGATTTTATGAGTTTCGATTCTGAGAACCGCAACCGTGTATGACCCATTGACTTTTATCCGTTTACGTGTGCTTTCTCTGTTTTTGTGTTTACCTTTTGGGATGTTATTCGATTTTGCTATCATTTCAATCGACACACACGACTCGCATTTGCTGTTCTATCTCAATTCGATCTCCAGTTGCTGCAATCTAGACGATGTTATATTATAATATGCTATACGACTAAGTTAGGCTAATACGATGCTATTCGATATATTATACGAATGACACGCGAGCTTTGAATGATAGGTTTCTGTTTTCTGACTACCTCTGTGATTGAATGCGTATGTGCCTTTCGTGACTATGTGCTTCTGTGCTCTACTTGCTTACGTGCTTCTGTGTTTACGTGTACCTGTGGTATGTGCCTGTGTGTTTATGTGATACGTGTTTCGACGTGATTCTAAGCTTTAGATAGTAGTAGACGTGTGAGGTGAGATTCGATTACGTTGTGTTGAGTCCTGTGACGATGTCTATTGCAGACCACGTCATCGTCTGGATCCCGACACCGACTGACTCGCCAAGAAAAGAGAGACCGACGCCTCGCTGCTATCATTTCCAAACAAGTGGCGAAAGCCGTGAGTGAGGTGTATGAAAATGCCAGCAAAACGTCTGAAGAATCCCGAGCTGAGAACCCTAAGGATTCAAGTAAGACTGCTTTTAGCTTCAAGCAGTTTAAGGCATGCGGACCGAAGGAGTTCACCGGTGAGGATGGCCCTACTGCCATGTTTCATTGGTTCGACTCAGTTGAAGTCACCCTGCGACAAAGCGGATGCCCCGAAAATCTCCGCACTCTCAATGCTACGGGCGTCTTCCAGTCCTGTGCTCTAGACTGGTGGACTGCTGAACGAAACAAGCGTGGGAATGATGCAGCTTACGAGCTAACATGGGAGGAACTGAAGGCAATTATGATCGATGAATTCTGCCCTCCTCATGAACGCCAAAAGCTGGAGGATGAATTTTGGGTCATCAAGCAGAAAGACGGAGACAACGCTGCTCTCACTGCTCGTTTCAAGCAGCTTAGTATCATATGCCCCGATCAGGTCAAGACTCCAGAAATGACCATCAAGAAGTATATTCGAGCTCTGCCAGACTGTGTAGCAGATTTTGTTCACGCCTCCAAGCCAGCAACGATCAAAGAAACCTACCTACTCGCCGCTGAGATCAATGACAAGCGAGTAAAGTCTGGTTTCTGGGATAAGCAAACCAAGTCTCTGCACCAAGCCACCGCAACACCCACCGACTCATCTGCTCAATCCTCCAAGTCGTCAAGAAGGAAGAAGAAGCACAATAACAACAGCTCCAGCAACAAGAGCTGTGCTGCCGCAACCACTGCCGCTCCTCTACAAGCTGTACTAGCACAACAGCAGCAACAGCACCGCTCAGCTCCAGTGATCAATGCACCGCCAGCAAAGCGTGCATACACAGGCCCTCACCCACTCTGCCCAACGTGTTCGTATCATCACCCGGTGGGTCTAGCCTGTCGTTTTTGCGCTCACTGTAACCTTTACGGTCATTTCACTGCGAACTGTCGCTACTGTCAACCAAGCTCTACTTCCCGCCCCTCAAGGCCAACAAGCAGCTCAAGCCCCTGTAGCCAACGCTCGAGTCTGTTTTGCATGTGGTGACCCAAACCACTTTGCAAACAGGTGCCCGAACAGGGTGGTTAAGCAAGAGCCCCAGCAACAACAACCACAACAGCAGCCTCAGCAACAGCAGCAAGCAGCCCATGCCCGAACCTTCAACATCAATGCCCGTCAGGCTCAGGCAGATAACAACGTGGTTAATGGTACGTTCCTTGTGAATGGTATTTATGCATCATGTTTGTTTGATACTGGAGCCGATAACTGCTTTGTGTCGTTTGAATTCGAGAAGCTCCTTAGTCGTAAGCGCTCTAGTCGAAGTCGCTACGGGAAGAACTATTGCTGTTAATTCAGTACTCCGTGATTGTACTCTCGAACTCAACAATCATATTTTTCCAATCGACCTTATTCCAATGCAACTCGGAAGCTTTGATGTCATAATAGGCATGGACTTTCTTCGTGAGAACCATGCTGAAGTTAGTGCTTCGAAAAGATGATTCGATTCTCGCTCGTGAATGGTGATCTATTGTGTGTGTACGGTGAAACAGCGTCGAAAGGTCTCAAGCTCATGTCCTGTATTCAAGCCAGTAAGTATCTCCGCAAGGAATACCGAGCCTTCTTGGCCAACATTGTAGTAACGGAGAAGGAAAAGAAAAAGAAATTTGAAGTCAAAGACGTTCCAGTGGTTCGTGAATTTCCTCAGGTGTTCCCTGACGATCTTCCCAGACTACCACCAAGCGTGATATCGATTTCCGCATCGACCTCATTCCTGGAGCTAACCCCGTTGCCAAAGCCCCTTACCGACTCGCACCTTCCGAAATGAGGGAACTCTCGAACCAACTCCAGGAATTACTCGAAAAAGGCTTTATTCGCCCAAGCACCTCTCCTTGGGGTGCGCCAGTCCTTTTCGTCAAAAAGAAGGATGGATCGTTCCTGACGTGCATCGATTATCGGGAATTGAATAAGCTAACCATCAAAAACCGATACCACTTGCCCCGAATCGACGATTTGTTTGATCAGCTACAAGGTGCAGCATGCTTCTCTAAGATCGATCTGCGTTCAGGATATCATCAGCTGCGGATTCAAGAAGAAGACATTCCTAAAACCGCTTTTCGAACCCGTTATGGCCATTACGAATTTGTTGTTATGCCCTTTGGTCTAACCAACGCACCCGCGGTTTTTATGGATCTGATGAATCACGTGTGTAAGCCTTACCTTGACCGTTTCGTCATCGTGTTCATCGACGATGTCTTGATTTATTCCAAAACGAAATCCGAACACGCGCAACATCTACGTTTGGTTCTCGAGTTACTTCAGGGGAACCAACTCTATGCCAAGTTCTCCAAGTGCGAATTCTGGTTGGAGGAGGTTCAGTTTCTGGGTCACATCGTGAATAGTCAGGGTATCCATGTCGATCCTGCGAAGATTGAAGCTGTCAAAAGCTGGATTACACCTAAGAACCCGTCAGAAGTTCGTTCTTTTCTCGGACTCGCGGGCTATTATCGACGATTCATTGAAGGATTCTCCAAGATCGCTGTGCCACTTACCGCTCTTACGCATAAGGACAAGCCTTATGTGTGGGGAAACGCACAAGAGACTGCTTTCCAAACCCTCAAGCATATGCTGTGCAACGCTCCAATTCTCACGCTGCCCGACGGAAGCGACAACTTCATTGTCTACTGTGATGCTTCTAACCTTGGTCTCGGCTGTGTCCTCATGCAGCGAGACAAGGTTATAGCCTACGCATGTCGTCAGCTCAAGATCCACGAGAAGAACTATACAACCCATGACCTCGAGCTAGGCGCGGTTGTCTTTGCATTGAAGATTTGGCGACACTACCTGTATGTCACTAGGTGTACAATCTACACTGATCACAGGAGTCTACAACACATCTTTAATCAGAGAGAGCTTAATATGCGTCAACGCCGATGGGTAGAGCTTCTCAACGATTACGACTGTGAGATTCGTTATCACCCAGGCAAGGCGAATGTGGTTGCTGACGCGCTCAGCAGAAAGAGTTACGTGCTCAGTACCCGAAACATCCAAGCCCAGCACAACCTCGAAACCCTTATCCGCGAAGCTCAACATGCTTGCTTTAACGAGCATACATTGAAGAAAGAAAGGATCTATCACGATGGAGCTCAGTTGGTAAGCAAATCCGATGGGATATTCTATTATCTAGATCGAATTTGGATCCCTAAGCGGACCGATTTGCGAAAGATTATCATGAATGAAGCCCACAAATCCCGGTATTCTATTCATCCCGGCGCAGATAAGATGTACCAGGACCTACGCTACAAGTACTGGTGGCCGGGCATGAAACGAGATATCGCCCTCTACGTTGGAAGTTGTTTAACTTGCGCAAGAGTCAAGGCTGAACATCAAAGACCTTCTGGCTTACTTGAACAACCGCCGATACCTATATGGAAGTGGGAGAGTATAGCTATGGATTTCATAACAAAACTCCCGCCCACGCCATCAGGTCACGACAGTATTTGGGTCATAGTCGATCGTCTAATGAAATCAGCCCACTTTTTGCCGATACGAGAAGACTACAAGGTGGAGCGACTAGCCCAAATCTACACCGACGAGATCATTCGTAATCATGGTACGCCTCGTGACATCATTTCAGATCGTGACGCTCGGTTCACTTCGCGATTGTGGGAAACGTTTCAAGCGGCCCTTGGTACGTCGCTTAATCTAAGTACTGCATTCCATCCTCAAACCGACGGACAGACTGAAAGAACGATCCGTACTCTAGAAGACATGCTCCGAGCGTGTGTCAAAGATTTTGGGGGTAGTTGGAATAAACACCTGCCATTGGTGGAATTCTCGTACAATAACAGCTATCATGCCAGCATCCAAATGGCACCTTTCGAGGCTTTGTATGGTAGAAGATGTCGATCGCCTATTGTGTGGCACGAGATCGGTCACTCGTAACTAACCGGTCCCGAGATTCTACAAGAAACGACTGACAAAATCCACCAGATTCGAGACAACTTGGTGAAAGCTCGGAATAGACAGAAAAGTTACGCCGATAAAAGACGCAAGCCCCTTAAATTTGAAGTTGGTGACTATGTACTCCTAAAGGTATCACCTTGGAAGGGTGTAGTCCGATTCGGCAAGAAAGGGAAACTCGCGCCTCGATATGTTGGACCTTTTAGGATTCTGGAAAGAATCGGAAAAGTCGCCTACAGACTCGAACTACCGGAGGAACTCAGTAACGTCCACCCGACTTTCCACGTCTCTAACCTCCGAAAATGCCTTGCTGATCATGATCTAATCTTACCGCTCGACGATCTTCATGTCAACGAAACGTTACACTTCGTGGAAAAGCCTGTCGAAATCATGGATCGCCAAACCAAGCAACTCAGGCGCTCTCGCATCCCGATCGTGAAGGTCCGATGGGAAGGCAAACGAGGCGCGGAGTTCACTTGGGAACTCGAAAGCGACATGAAGGCCAAGTACCCGCAGTTGTTTAAATAAATAGATCTGAAGCATCAAATTGGTAAATCACGGCGTTGTGTAGCCTTCGACCTAATTTCGGGACGAAATTCCCTAAACAAGGGGAGACTGTAACACCCCGTGTTTTCGAATGTCAAAGTCAAAGTCAAAGTCCAAGTCCAAGTCAACTTTGACTTCTTTGACTGCTAGTGTTCTTTTTGCTTTTGTATTATGTGGAGTAAGTGTTGTATAAATGAAACGATCGAATGTTCAATCAATACGACCGATTTGCGACTGTGAATAGTAGGAAGTAACAATGCGATAAAGTTAATCAATCAATAATCAAGCTAATCGATTCATCAATCAAACTCGAGACTCGAATTATGGGAACCCTGGAATTGTATTACGTGTGTGTGTGCCTTACGTGTTACTTGTGCGTGTTTACTTATATGTTTGGTATGGAATTCAAGTAAATCAATCGAAAGTCAAATCAAAACTCGAAAAGCAATCGAACTCAATCGAAACCGACATCGAAACGTGACTTATAGAAGATTGTATGTTAGATATAGTGATTGGGACTGAAAGTAATTTGACTAGGAACTCTATCGTATTCGTATCATCGTCCATCGAAATCGAAACATCGAAAACCGCCGCAAAGTACTCAAAGTGGGTCACGGATCGAACAGGAAACATCCTGATCGAACAGGCCAGCCGATCAGCTAGCATCTTCCTAGCCGATCGAGCAGCCCATTCGATCGGAGCTCCTGGCCGATCGGCTGCCACTTTCCTATTTTGGAGCCTATTAATAGGGCTGTCATTGTCACACTTTCCATTTTTGGAAAGCTCTGACCGAACCAGCCTTCTTCTTCACCTTTTCTCAGATTTTTCTCAACTCCGGTAAGTTCTCACTCTAATTCTTGTACGATTTTGATCATTGCATGATTCTACACCTTTCTATCTTTCAAAACTCGATTTCTAACCGTGAAATCACCAAGATCTAAGTGTTCTTGGGTGATGTCATCATGGTGTTCTTCAAGAACACCAAACTTTGGCCTCATTCAACCATGAATAGCTTAGATCTGACCGATTTCCACATAAACAAACTAAGATTCTTACAAATCTTAACATTTTTATGAATAGTTTCCAACTTTCTTCAACCTTTTACACTCGAAACCTTAAAACCGGCAGAAACGGAGCTTGAACAGGCTAACTAATCATTCTAACAGTTAAGAGGTTCAATATTCGGATTCTACATACTAGGTTCACCGATTCCGGGTTAAACTCAAACCGACGTTCCGAACCGTTCACCGGCCGGACTTGGGTGATTCCTGTCCGAGCCAAAGAAACGAGTAGGAACGGAGGATATCATAGTTCAACTCGTTATCAAACCACCTCGAAATGACAATCAGATATACCAGCCGATCGAACAGACCGTCCAATCAGATATACCAGCCGATCGAACAGACCGTTCGATCGAACCTGCCGTTCGATCGACCAGGCTACTCAATCCATTCACACTTGTCTTATTTCCACGTTACTCATTGTTGTACTATCGAACTATTCAGGCTAACCGTACTCTCCGCGCTCCCTTCAATCTATAATCAATCAATGTGAGTATACTCGATCCCTTTTTGCTTTTAGCACTTTTGGGTGTTACATACGTTGCTTATATCAAACACAAACGATCACACTACTTAAACTACTGAACGCTAACCAATATGCATGTATTACGTGACTTAATGAATGCTTGTTGATTGTGTTTACACGTGGAATGCTGTCTACCTGCCTTAACGACGTAGTACTATAGTTTGGACTCAGCACCCGTTCACACGGGGGTTGTTAAGGACAATTACTTGCATGGATTACGGTGGTAATCATGTATTGCGAACCGTCTCGGACGGTCAACCCGCAGTCATTGGTATCGATAGGTCCATGTCGATAATTAACATGCATCGTTTTCCTCTGTGTACGTGCTGGTTATACGCAAACTATTCGAAACCTATATGCTATTATCAAACTTGCATGCTCACCTTTACATTTTATGTATTGACTTTATTTTAACGTATGTGATAGGTGCTTAAGTTGCTAGGATGCTTAGGTGCGTGGTGATGAAATCGAGGCTAGGGAGTCTAGAAATAATAAACAATTGTCTGTAATAATAATTGAATCTGAGTTGTCGAAACAAAATTTCTTGTTTGGATGATTATCTGTAATGACATGTTTGTTTATTCGGGATACGGTATGGGACGTATCTTTAACTGGATTATATAAATAGTTGTTATGGAAACTTCTGAACAATCTGTTTCGCTCAGTGCCGCGCCCCGATGATTCCGCCATCGGTTGGGATGTGACATAATTAATTAAGTTAATATTGCGTAAAGTGGTAGGCCCCTCTTTTGAAGGTGACGTTACCCTCGGCTAAGTGGTTTGAGTCAGCAGGGATACAATCCAATGTAGCCGGTTTAATGTATTAATAGTAGTTTACATATGAGGGGATCAAGCCATTCGCACCCCTCCATCCAATACCAGTGGGTATTGAAGGAGGTCCTAGTAAGCTTGACCCAGGTCCTTGCAGGATCTATACACTGAACAAGGCAAGAACCTTACTAAACCATTCTCTTAACACCCGATCAGGTAGCCAACATATCTCTATATAGACAGTAGAGATATGAATGGTGAAAATATTTTACTTTATATAGACAGTAAAGTAATGCCAAGACACCACGGACAAATGATAAAGAAGTTTCACCTTCAACGTAAGAAACTAGTTATTAAAGTCATTAATACAAAACCAAATAAAAAGTGCGAAAAAAAGTAAAAATCAAAAGTATTACATTAAATGCTTGTCTTCACCAAGTGATGTAAGAGACTTAGCCAAACATGGCCTTTGATTGACAAGAACTCTTACGATCAATCTTGGATCCCGAGACTACTACACACACTCTAAGGTGGATGATGGATGATGGTGGTGGATGTGGGTGTTGTAGTGGTGGTGGAGTGGTGGTGAAGTGGGAGAGAGGTGGTTTGCCAAGGGATGCCTTTGAAGTGAGCCAAGCACCCCTATTTATAGCCTGAATAGAAGCCCGGACACGGCCCCGTGGCCATCATCTTTCACTTTCTTCATTAATTGCAATTGTCTGCATTAGGCTCCGCACGCCCCCGTGTTCGCTGGGCACGGCCCCGTGTGCAGAAGCGTATCTATACTATCAAGATTTGCAAGATTCTGCGAATTTTAGCGTTGACCATGCCCCGTGCTGAGCTGGGCACGCCCCCGTGCTGGGAATAGAAGCTTCTACAACTTTGTCATTTTCTGCAGACACCTGGCCACACCCCCGTGTCCGCTGGGCACGAGGCCGTGGTCAGCCTCCTGTTTCTTGTTTTTTGCTTGGGAAGATGCTGTCGAGGGGTCCAGCATGCCAGTTTATTCCTTTTCTTCGTATTTATGTTAGATTTGCTGCATATTTGTTCCTTTTGTTCATTTAAGCTCGTTTGGTCCTGAAAATACAAAAGGAAGACAAAAGCACACTTTTTCCAACATTAGTACTAAAAAAGTGTTAGTTTTATGCCTCATTTGATGTAATATATATGTTGCATTTTACACACATAAACTATAACTAATAAACTAAACAAAATCACAAACGTAATTGTTTAATAGTTAAAATGTTCAAAACGAGAATCTACCGACCAACAGTCCCATTCGTACGAATGGCACATCCGTCCCAGACACCACCCGTACGAATTTCCGTACTTCCGTTCTCGTCATTCTGATTTCGTGTTCCTTGTCGTTGATTCTGTCGGGCAAGCTTGGACCCGTAAAACCACAGAAATATCAGTGTCAGACAAGTGTGTGAACAGAATAACTTTCTGTTTATTTTTACTTGTTATTTTCTGTCACACCCTGGCTTTTGCGGAAGCGTGGGTTTAATTGGTGTGACTTCTTAATACCATAGCACAATCACAACAATTCTATATGATTTAAAACACATGATAGTTATCCATTCATAAAGTTTTAAAAGTTACTACAACAACATTGTTTTAAAAGTTGACACATGAAACAACATACAACCATGACATAATTAAAAACATGTTCATACGACATGACAAAAGACTTGACTAGAAATACGGTTTAAGACTTGTAACCCGTCCAGGCAAGGGTCACACCTCCTAAACCTGGATGACATCATTATTTCCTACGCAGCTTGCCACTATTGCACACATCGCCAGATCCATTAATTTCCTGAAATACATGTAGTTTGAAAAATCAACAAAAAGTTGAGCGAGTTCATGTAAAAGTGAGTATGAATAAACCTTTCATGTATGAATAAAAGTCCCTGGTATGTAGCAATAAGGAAAAAGAGACCACCAATGGGTTGCAAAGCCACTGGTATGTGTGAGAAGGTGCAGGAAAACTCAAACCTAGCAAATTTGTTACCGGGCTTCGGCTGTAAGACACAGTCACCTCTATGGCCGCCCCGGCCTCACGGGTGTGGGCTCGCTACACCCAAATAGATCTATCACTCTTGTGTCCCTCGGTCCTAACAACGAGGATTAATGGCCTTAAGTGTTGTACCCACCCCTCACATGATCTAGTAGTATAAACCCTCCCTACACTAACCATACCATGTAAATAAATGTTTGTAATATTTATCGCATGTATTTCACCCCCGAAGTATAAAACTGAAAACAGTAAAGAGAAAAGGGGGGGACATGAACTCACTAAAGTGCGTCTCCTGAAATAGTCGTCAATCCCAACTCGGTCTGCTACGCGACGACCTACACGTACTAATGCCTATTAGACGGATGGGCCGTGCCTTGGCTTAGGGTTTAATGTTTTTGGAAAAAATAGTTAGGCAACTATTTCGTATTCACACTTCTTAATTATTTTATAAGTGTATTTCCTTCCCAAGGATGGGGGTATTTTTACATGTACATTTGTAATTCCGAAAAATATATTTTAAGTCCCACTTAGAAAATATATTTAATTTACTTGTCTAAAACATCTTAATTCCAAAATATACATATTTTTCCCAAAAATATTATATTTTACTTTATACATTTTCCAAAATAATACTTATGAAAAATATACGTATGAGAGTATTTTTCCGAAATACTACATAATTTACGTTTTAGCGCTTCGTAAAGCAACAATACTTGTGTAACTTAAATATTTATTTTGTGAGAGTTTTGGTATTATTTTGGAGTCGTAATTTCATGGTATATATAAGTTATATTATTTTTACCCTAAAAATAATATATCTAGTGCACAGAATAACAAACAATCACACAAGCGTTTTAGTATAAAATATATATTCTACATATATATTTATCATATTTTATTTACGAAAAGAGTAAAATGCACGGATAGTCCCTGTGGTTTTGTGAAATTTCACCTTTAGTCCCCAACTTTTCAAAATTACACTCTTAGTCCCTGTGGTTTGACAAGTTGTTACTCGGATAGTCCCCAAAGCGGATGGAGGTTAGTTTTTCTGGTTAAGTGGGTGTGAAATGACAAGGACTATCCGAGTAACAACTTGTCAAACCACAGGGACTATCCGAGTAACAACTTGTCAAACCACAGGGACTATCCGGGTAACCTTCATCCGCTTTAGGGACTATCCGAGTAACAACTTGCCAAACCTCAGGGACTAATAGTGTAATTCTGAAAAGTTGAGGACTAAAGGTGAAATTTCACCAAACCACAGGGACTATCCGTGCATTTTACTCTTACGAAAATCAACCCCCGGCACTTAGTATTTTTGTAATAAAAATGATGGCGAAGTTTATTTAGAAAATAAAGTTAGAAATATATTTGTAACACTTGTTAGAAAAATATTTTCTAAGTGTTGAAATTTTAGAAAAATTTCGCCAGAGTTTCCTTTGTAAATGGAGGCGTCCATGCTTACTAGCATATCATTCTCTTTTAAAAAATTCATTCAATCAATCCTCAATCAACAATATACAATTTCTAATTACCAAACTTGACAAAAATAAGCATAAATCATTAACTCATGAACTTGAAAGTTTATAAAAACATGTAGTAACTTACTAGCATACTTAGTAAGTCTCGTTACCTTTAAAAATGTGATTGGTTCTTTAAAAACTTTATTTTTAAAGAGTTTGTATTTTCACAACTTCTAGTCACATTTTCTGAAAATATTTCTTTGTGAAATTTTCTTTTTACACAAGTGTTCCTACACTTGTTTATCCAATAAAAATGCGATTAGTTTATGTAAGACCCAAGTTTTAACAAAACTTATACCTTTCACTTGGTTCTTTCGAAAAACCACTCATAGATCTTTAGATCTACAAGATTATAACTTATTTTGATCTTTATTTTTCAAGAAAACATGTATTTAATCAAGTTCATAGTTTATGTGTGGATGATTTCATCATCCTACACATCTTTAACTTTCACATCTTGCTAGTTCATGTCTTTAAACATGATCCAGCAAGTCCATGTGATGAACCATACCATTTTTACTATCATACAACAAACAACAAACATAACAACACAAGTATAACATGATTTCATCATTACTTTAACCATACTTCATTACTAGTTAGTTTATGTTCCAAGACTTTGATTATGTTCTTTTAGAGTTCTTGATATTTCACCATTCTTTTTACTATTAACCATCAAAAATATGAAGAAGATGAAGATCTAAGGCACTTACTACTAGCACAAAGCTAGGGGAGTTCAAGAGCATAAAAGTGATGGATAAAAGAAAACGAGAGCGGTCCTTGAGCTTCCGAACACACCAAGCTTACTTGTAGGGTCTCTTGCACCTTTGGATGAGTGTAGATCGCTTGAAGAAAAACTTGAAGGTGGTGATGGTGGGTATGGTGGTGGCGGCCGAACACAAGAGGAAGAGAGGAGGAGAGAGTTGTGTGATGTTGAGTTGTGAAATGAAATGTGTTAATCTCTTGTGCTTATTTATAAACCAACATTCATGTTTAACCATTGTGTATCATGCTCCTATATCCACCAACATTTAAATAAAATATTGAAAAGAATTGTGGGGAGGGGGGTGTCCCCACCCACATAACCGGTTCGAAGGGGGGGGGGTATGGGGTTGGGTTTCAATGTTATGGTAACTAACTAGTTAGGATTTAAATGTTAAGTTAGTAGTTTAACGTGTGTTGTTAATTATATAGTGTGTTAGGGTGTTCGGGGACCCTAACTAGCTCAGAAAAGTAAAAACAATGTGTTTGGCAATATTTTTATGTTCCGGGTAAAGTCCGGTTGTTCGGTTGGATGTTGATCCGTTAAAGTGCTAATTTAATCCATAAAGTGTCTTTTATGTTACTTTTAGTGACACATTTAATTCCCAACACTTTGGAAAGTATCTAGGACTATTTTGCCAAGTTTTTGCACTTTACTAGCATTATAAATGCTGAATTTTGGTTATTTAGTGCAGAATTCTGCATTGAAAGTATGTTTTAGGCACTTCCCGGCACTATAATTATCACCTAGTGACGCAGTTTTATGGTCCTCACCTCCCTTCACTCCCTACTAGTGTAGTATTCTATCTCTGGCTCATACTGGCCTCAAAAAGACTGTCTGTCTAGGTGCTGGCATTGTCAGCATGTCTCTGGGTTATCCGCTCACAGTGCTAACTGTGCTTTGTGCATCAAGTTTGTCACTAATGTTTGTGTGTAATAAATAGAGTGACAATATAAAATGTGATGCATGTGTATGTATGTAACAGAAAACAGAGAGCAGTTTAATCACAGTTGTAATCAAGCACAGTCATTAATCACAAATTAATTATTAATTAAGTGTACGGATACCTGTGAATGTGAGGGTTGTCACATTTTCATAATATACTAAGTATTTGAATTTCTGAAACTTAATTCTCCAACCACGACTCACACCTTCGTTTGCCCTGCAGGGTAACCTCGGTGTTCCTGTACTCATTCCATCCTCCCTTTGCTCGCGGGGTAGAATAACCTCGGTGTTCGTGTACTTCGTCCATCTACTCCTGCCAAAACTACGCTCACAGGAATTCTAGCAAAGAATTAGCAAAACTGTGAGTATACTCGAACACCCCTTTTCATTTTCACACTTTGGGTGCAATATGTTATCTTACAAACTTACACTTAGACTTTTATACAAAATGCACGAACAGTCCAATACATGCATGCGTACGTTATACTTGATACTTTGATCTGGGTTTGTACGTTTTGTGTTGAACTTGTCATTAACTTCGTACAAGCCTGCCCTTAACATGTATAGCGCTATAGAAGAAACGCATCGCGTGTGAACGTTGGGTTATGTTAAGTCTTTTCTTGCGTTAAACTTTGGGTTGACTAGTTTGTTCACATGCCAGTTTATTGTTTATCTTGAATAACCAGTTTGCCATGTGGATTTGTTTAAACTTATTTATTTATGTTATGTATCAAAAACTTGTATACTCGCCAATGCCTTGTGTGTTGATCTATACTTTATAACATATTGCAGGATGATGTTGATGATAAAATTGGCGTAGTGACGAGGCCTTAGATACACATCTAGAAATCGTAGATTTTAATTGTTGTATCAATTTTGTACTATGCTATGTTGTACTTTGTTCTGTTGTATTGAATTATGTTGTACTTGAATTTTTGTATTGTAATCCAATTTTTGAAATGAAATGAAATCAGTTTATGTTAATTCTATTGTCACTTTTAATGTTGTGTGCAATGAGCAATTTATCTTCGTCTCACTCCGATGTTTCCGTCATCGGTTGGGGTGTGACAGATGGCGCCAATAACATTTCTGTTGTGACACTTTGGATCGTCGGGTTTGATTTTTTGTTTGAATCATCTGAACGGTTTCTATTGAAATCAACTGAACAAACTTTGAAGGAATTCATTTTCTTTTGAGTGTAGGATCAGCTGGATATTCGCTCTGATACCACTTTGTTGGGATATCGAAAAAATTGTAGATGCAAACAAGTGTGTAGATCGAATATAGGATAAACAACAATTGGATATTAACAATGTCGATATCTTGATAGTTTGTTCAAGACCCGACAACACATTTATATACTTACATATATAACGGTTGGTTAACGGTTATCACTGGTGCCAAGACCATATATAACCATTTTGGATAACAACCATCAACTACCCATCGAATTTTCTACCTAAATAATACATAACTTATAAGTATTATACAAATACAACATAAATAAAACATAATTTGCCGTTCAAAAAAAAAAAAAATAAAACATAATTAAGTTTAATTCATTCCAACAATTTTGAACATAGCTCAAAATGATAAATGATATGCTTGGGTCAACCAAAGCCATCCTAGTTCTATAAACCTGTATGTATGTTGCATGTCACCAACAATTTACCCATTTGAGTTTCAGCTATTGACTTTTAGTTTTTGGAGTTGAAACTCGGCAGCTAAAGCTCAATATGAAGGTTCCACATAAGACACCGTTAATCCGTCATCTCCTCTACAAGAAACACCCGACTCCTTCCTTTCGTTCCCTCTACCTCTCATGGTTCACCCATTACTCCATTTGCCATTCACCAAGACTAATGAATATAACAATCTCCTCTATCCAACAACACTACCCCCTACACCTTCTACTCCATCTCTCATACTTAAGTTGTATATACGTGTAATGTTGAATCAAACACAAGCGGGTATCACACGAAAACACAAAACAACTTGAACAAACTTTGCTTGACTTTTTTTATCAATAAAACAAGAATACAATGAATGTAAAACAATTAACCCTAGGACCCTCTTATACTTAAACTACTTGGACAACAAAAAAAAAATTTAAACTAGTAAACATAATCCTTTTAAACTTCTAATTTAAATAAAAAACTTCATAAATAAAACTATTTTAACAATTAGTCCTTAGACTTAAGATCTCCTCCAAACCACCCATTTGAGTAGGGATGTGAATTTCTGACACGCCACGAACCTAACACGAAATTCGCGGGTTTGGGTTTACTCTAAACGGGTTCGGGTCAGTTTCAGGTTATACTGATGAACCCGTTTAGCTAAACGGGTCGGGTTTGGGTTAACCCGGTCCGGTTGCCAGGTCGACCTATTTAACCTTTTTATAATACAATATGTTTTATGTCATAAATTAAATTGTATGTGTCTTTTACGCCATAATTATAACTTAAAAAGAGAAATTCACATAAAATTTTATAATTTTAATGTAATCATGTTACTTACATTTGTGTTTTTTTAGTAAATTTTAATTTTAATATATTAATTTGCGGAAAAAAATTTAAATATTATAATTTTCGGGTTGAACGGGTCGTGTTAGGGTCAACCCTCAAACATGGGCGAACGATAATGGAGGCTCGGGGTGCTCCGGCCCCCGCCGATTTTTTTATTTATAGTGTTAATTTTACCAAAAATTTGTTTTTTGTAGTGTAAATTATTCGATTTTTAAGAGTCTGGCCCCCACCGATTTGGTTTTTTAGAGTCCGGCCCCCACTGAGTTTTCGTTCAAGCTCCCCACTTCCCGCAAATATTCGGGTCGTGTTCGGGTTTATATGTATGACACGATTTCGGGTTCGGGTCGAGTTGAACCCGATAACCTGCCAACCCGACCTGTTTAGCTCCCCTACCTTTGAGATCAACCGTACCACCCTTTCATATTGTAACTTTTATCAGGTCATATATACTTAATTATATTTTGATACGGTCATCTTATTATAGATTATTGAATTGAGCGTCAAAAGGTGTTTCGGTTTCCTGGGCTGTGCCTTGGTGCCCCCGGGTGACCAAGCTTCTAAGTTCTTTATGTGTTGCAGCTCGGCAACGCTAGGTGCAGCTCAACCCAACAACAAAGCCTAGCCTGGATTGAGATGTAGCTGTCGGAAAGAAGAAGAAAAATAATATAGGGGCTAGTGTGTAATATGGTGTTCTATATAAACACCATCTTTGTGTAACCCTATTCTTTGTACAAAGAATTCTCAATACAATTAAAACCCCAATTGCTGTGTTTGTTCTCTACACTAGACAACATGGTATCAGAGCAGGTTTCTTTCTGATTCTTGAAACCGATTTGCTCACCATCTACAATCGATCCAAACCAATTCAACCTCAAATCAGGGAAACCTGAAAATCAAAATCAAAACACCACAAATCGAATCAATCGAATTAACCTCAATAACAGCGGCCATCTTTACCTTCGTCAATCTAGCAAATCAACCGGCGACATAACCTCATCCGGCGGCGCTGCCCTACTCCGGCGCTGCTGCATAACCCTCATCGGGCTCCTTCTTCGCCGCACACCTAACCCTTAAGAAAACATTTTTTTTGTTTCAACTGCTTCCGCACACCTAACCCTAAAATCCCAACAAATCTGTCCAATAAATCCGCTGCACACTCGAATCCGCCGTGTCATTCAACCCTATACTTCCAACAATTAAATCCGCTCATACTCAAATCTTGAACGCGAGTTCAAGTTGCCGGCGTACTTGATAACTACGCCGGTAAGATCAGTGTTTAATACGCGAGTATTTGATAGCGTATTTAAATCTGAGAGATAGAGAGAGAGAGAGCGGGTGTGGCTGCTGTGTCTTTTGAAATTTTTTAGGGTTTGGGTCAATAGATTGCAGAGACTGAAATTGAGAAAAGGAATTTTGGTTTGAAAGAGGAAGAAGATAATAGGAGGCGACATAAGTGGAAGGAGTAACCACAATGGCAGTTTACTTTTTTTCTTTTTTGAAAAATTAGCCAAACCATCGGGCTCCTTCTTTTTTGTTTAACGGGTCTTGGATATTTGATTCTGGTGCCACTGACACCATGACGTTTGAACCATTGGACATACGCTCAATGACCAAACCTAAAAAAACTCAAATTCATACCGCAGACAAAGGAACAATGCAAGTGAGAGGAGGAGGAACAATTGAAATTTCACCAACTATGAAATTATCAAATTGTCTTTATGTTCCGTCATTATCGCACAAACTGCTCTCAATTAGTCATATTACCAAAGAATTAAACTGTACAGTACTAATGCATCCTACCTTTTGCCTCTTACAGGATATCAGGACGGGTGTGATTATTGGACGTGGTACTGAGCGTCACGGATTGTACTACGTGGATGAAGTGGCTCAACAGGGTACTGTGATGATGGAATCAAAAACTGGGAAGCCTGGCTATGGCATAGACGTTTGGGGCATCCATCCCATGGCTATTCACACCTTTTGTTCCCAAAACTCTTTCCCTCGAATGGAAAAATAGACTGTGAAACCTGCCTTCGTGCTAAAAGCCATCGACAACCGTTTAAACCTAGCAATACGAAAGTTGCTTCACCTTTTTCACTAATCCATTCTGATGTGTGGGGTCCTGCTCCTGTGATGGGGGGGGCAGGGTCTTCGGTACTTTATACTATTCGTGGATGATTGCACTCGCATGACATGGGTATATTTTTTGAAAAACAAAGCCGAAGTTTACGAAAAATTTATCACGTTTTATGCTATGATTCAAACTCAATTCCAAACCCAAATCCAAATCCTTCGATCCGACAATGGGGGAGAATTTGTCAATACGTCCATGAAACAGTTCTTTAAAACCAAAGGATTAGTTCATCAAACCTCTTGTTCTCATACCCCCGAACAAAACGGTGTTTCCGAACGGAAAAACCGTATTATTCTTGAAATGACTCGAGCTCTTTTGATCGAATCTCAGGTTCCTAAATCTTTCTGGCCGGAGGCAGTTGCAACCTCTGTGTATCTCCTGAATCGGCTCCCCACAAAAGCTCTTAAATTTAAGACTCCCTTAGACTGTCTGTCTAAGTCTGCCAGTATTCCCCATCCTCTTACACTTGAACCTCGAATTTTCGGGTGTACCGCATTTGTTCACATACCCAAAGTCAACCGAAACGAGCTCGGCCCATGTGCTGAGAAATGTGTGTTTGTGGCTATGGGATCGACCAAATAGGTTATCGGTGTTATAATCCAAAAACTCGTCAAATGTTCACCACAATGAACGTTGACTTTCTTGAAACAAAATACTTTTATGACACCCAACTCAGTGGTCAGGGGAGAACGAATGTATAGACCCTCTGAGTTGGCTAACCCAACTTCCCTCGTCTGAAGAAGTAACAACAGAACTTCCTCACAGTACCGCGAGTCCTTCAAACACAGACACACAATCTGCGGAGCACAGTACCACTAAAGAAAGTCTATCCAACATGATACCCTAGGAAAGAAATACTGAGAACCCTGAATGTTCTACGTTTTATAATCATGAGACAACATGGGAACACATAGAACCGACAACAACGGAACCTACTCCACATGTTGAACAAGATGTGGAACAGGTTGAACCAGATTTGGAAGAGGTTGAACCAGTCGTTGAACATGTGGAACCAGTTGCAGCAGAGACAACCGGAAGATACCCTCTCCCTCCTAGAACTAATAGAGGGGTCCCTCCAAAACGGTACTCGCCAGAGAGGGAAACCAGAAATTCAAGGTATCCTGTGGCTAATATGGTTAATGGGAACTTATCTAACAGTGCGAAAGCTTTTGTCACTTCACTGTACTCCGAACAAATACCCGTTTCTGTAAAGGAAGCGCAAAGTAAGAAGAACTGGAAAGAAGCAATGGAAACGGAGATGCACGCTCTTATGAAAAACAATACGTGGGAGAAGTGCATTCTCCCAAAAGAAAAGAAAACAGTTGGATGCCGGTGGGTGTATTCAATTAAATATAAACCAGATGGTTCCATTGGAAGATACAAAGCTCGACTTGTAGCCAAAGGGTACACTCAGACATATGGGATCGATACTCTGAGACTTTTTCTCCGGTTACAAAAATGGATACCATCAGAGTCCTCTTCTCCGTGGCAGCCAATAAGGAGTGGCCTCTCCATCAGTTTGATGTTACAAATGCATTTCTCCATGGAGACCTAGCAGAAGAAGTCTACATGGAAGCACCTCCAGGTTTTTCAGGGGGTTTTAAAGACGGGGAAGTTTGTCGGTTGAAAAAATCTCTATACGGGCTAAAACAGTCTCCTCGGGCATGGTTTGGAAAGTTCACCTTGGCCATGAAAGAATATGGGTATTACCAAAGTAACGCTGATCGATACTCTGTTCCTAAAGAGAAGAAACGGCCTCGTAACTTGCCTGATTATATATGTAGACGACATGATTATTACCGGAAATGATGTAGAAGAAATAGCACAGCTGAAAAAGAGTTTGTTTTCAAATTTCGAAATGAAAGACCTTGGGAATCTCAAGTATTTCCTCGGAATAGAAGTTCTCAGGTCTAAACGGGGGATTTTCATCTGCCAAAAGAAGTATGTCCTTGATCTCCTGGCAGAAGCTGGGATGATTGATTGTAAACCAGCAGATACGCCAATGATGGTGAACCACAATCTTCATATGGAACTTAATGGAGAGCTTGCAGACAAAGAAAGGTATCAACGTCTCGTGGGCAAGTTAATCTATCTCTCTCACACTCGTCCTGATATAGCTTATGCTGTTGGAGTGGTAAGTCAGTTTATGCACCAACCACAAGTTGCCCACATGGAAGCTGCTCAGAGAATTCTAAGGTATCTAAAGGGTACCGCAGGCCATGGAGTGTTGTTTAAAGCAAATGAACATTTAAATGTTGAGCTCTACACTGACGCCGACTGGGCAGGAGATAAGGGAAACCGAAGGTCAACGTCAGGGTACTTCTCCTTGGTTGGTGGAAACCTTGTTACCTGGAGAAGTAAGAAACAAAAGGTGGTCGCTCTGTCGAGTGCAGAAGCTGAGTTCAGAGGTATAGCTCGAGGGCTAAGTGAAGTTCTTTGGATCAGGAAGCTCCTAGAAGACATTGGTTTCTCCCAAAGGGCGACACCCAGTAAAATTATGTGCGACAATACAGCTGCAATACAAATCTCAGAAAACCCAGTTCAGCATGATCGAACAAAACACGTGGAGGTAGATCGACATTTCATCAAGGAAAAACTGGAGGAAAGAATCATAGAGCTCCCGTATATATCAACAAAAGATCAACTCGCAGATATTCTCACAAAAGCAGTCAACGGAAACGCTTTTAGTAGCTGTTTGAGCAAGTTAAGTATTGGTGACCCCACTACTCAACTTGAGGGGGAGTGTCGGAAAGAAGAAGAAAAATAATATAGGGGCTAGTGTGTAATATGGTGTTCTATATAAACACCATCTTTATGTAACCCTATTCTTTGTACAAAGAATTCTCAATACAATTAAAACCCCAATTGCTGTGTTTGTTCTCTACACTAGACAAAGGAGCATCAAATGTTTACTGCTATCACTATCTTTTGACCGCAGAATATTTAACTTACCTTGATTCCATCTACCTCTTCATGATAATATATGAAAGTCAAGTGTTGGTCTTTGACATTCGAACGTAAAAGATGGAAGCCAGAAACATAACTGGAGAAAAGGATGGAACAACTGGACCCAATGTCAATACTCAATAGGATCCATGCAAAACGAAAAAAAGCGCCTTTTTTCACAGTGTTGTAATTATTGGGCATATTTTTAAAAGGCTTCGAATCTCCTCTGGCCCCAGCTTGGTCAAAAGTTTTCAGTCTAAGATCCCACAATAATTTCTTTTCTTTTTTAATTCCAAAAGTTGATATTTATCTCATGCAGGACCTCCCCTATGTGCATCCATGGTAGCAACTAGCAACACTACATTAGGGTTTCTACTACACAACCTTGGGTTGGTTATAATTAACTAAATAAATTATTAAGATCCTAATATACCGTGTTAATACTTTTGTCCGGTTGTCTCTACTATAACAAGAAAATTGTCATCTTGAAAGCTTAATTAGAGCAACCACAATGTGTTTTGCGGGCGTTTTGAGCCCATGTGGCATTTTTGGATGTCCCATCCGTGTACAAACAAGGATGGGACCGGACGATCATGTGAGAAGGGAAGAAGAGGAAGAGGGGCGTTTCTGGCTGACGTTTTTAGGCTTCCCATTGGAGATGCTCTTATACAACTATTTTATTAAGTACAATGGAAGAATAGAATAGTTTGTGCAGGGGCTAAACCAGGCTTTATGTGTCAGGCACTCCATTCTGTGAGCCCAACTCAAATTCTCTCCAATAAGTGGGACCAACTTTACCCTTGTACCAAATGAGGGGATGAATATGTTAGAATGCTAAACTAAATCAGTGAAACTGAAGACTATATGTAGCAACATTATGATGATATGCATCAGCTAATCAGTTGAATGCTCACTTCATGAAGCCATTGAAGGAAAACACAAGTGTGTAAACTTGGGAAACACAGTACACAGGATGGGTACACATTCGTGTACACATGCTATCATATCATATGTGATGTAACTAATACCACATGGGAGTATGGAATATATTGCAATCGTGCATAAAGAGGAGAAAAATATTCTGTAAATCCTAATGTTGACCAGATTTTACAAGTGTTTTGTTTTCTAGTAATGGAGCGCGTATATGCGATGAAGATTCGAGAGATGGGAGACAGAACTCTGCACATGTACACTAGAGTAAAATGGGTACAAAGAATCTATTGTTTTCGATGTACTTATCTTCTCTTTTTTCTCTATAACATTATAAATACCTTACACATTCTACCATTTCTTCCACAACTCCTCTCAACTTAATTCTTACTAAGATAAGTAGAGAACTTCTGATTTATTGACATCAAAGGTGACAGAAATGGACTTTTCAGAGTCTCAAAGGTATTAGCCATATAATATGCTCAATTTATCATACATAAATATAAATAAATGTTTTGTTATAAGTAATATGCAAGTTTCTTGGCAGTTTGCTATATAACATAATGTGGCTACTAAATGGTTTCTTGACTAGGAACAAGTGTGCAGCATGCTATAAGCAGTTTAACAAAAAGGAGCATCTGGTGGAACATATGAGGATTTCGTATCACTCGGTTCATGAACCTATGTGTGGAATTTGTGGGAAACGTTGTCGATCATTTGAATCTCTCCGTGAACATCTTATAGGTATAATACTTTTTCTTATCATTATTATTTATATTTTCTTATCACAACACCTTGATGGATATGTGTGTGTATACTAATTACTTCTTCAATTCTTTAGGACCATTGCCAAAGGCCGAGTGCGAAAGGGTGTTTAGGGACCGTGGATGTACCTTTTGCTTAAACATCCTTAGCAGCCCGCACGCTCTCAGGTTTCACCAAGATAGATGTCAACTATCGCGTGGAAATAATGTAATCAATTGTATCCTAAAACTAATTAATATTTTTTTCTTTTTTAGATATATAAATGTACTGAACTATAAGCTTATACCCCTTTTTGTGATTTAATCAATATTCCAGGGTGTCTTACATCGATTTGCTAACTTACGCATTCATGATGGCCTGAGAATTGAAAATGAGAAAACAAGAGTAGTTGCTCTTGCCTGCAAAATGGTTGGGGGCGGTAGTGATGGTTCTTTAGATCTTTGTGCAAGGATTTGCGTCATTGATGAATATGAAAACATACTATTTCATTCTTATGTCAAGCCACAGCTTCCTGTTACAAACTACAGGTACCTTCTTTTTCACCATCTATTCCTATAGTTTTGAGGGCACTACTTACACAAGGGTGGATACGACGGAAACGTCACAAGTTTCCTCAAGTAAGCATGCAAAATTTTGTTTTCAGGTATGAGAGCACAGGAATTCGACCAGAATACCTCAGGGATGCAATGCCAATAAGACATGTTCAAAGGAAAATCCAAGATTTTTTATGCAATGGTGAACCGATATGGAAGATCCGGCCAAGAAGTGGGAAGGCAAGGATTCTTGTAGGACATGGTCTAGATCATGACATGAAATGCTTGGAACTAGAGTATCCTCTTGCAAAAATAAGGCAAGTATCTTCATGTTATTTATCACCTATTTGCGTGATTAACTTAAATATTTATTAATAATTTTTCATGCCTCTTTATTACTTTATAGGGATACATCAAAATATCCACCCTTAATGAAGACTAGCAAGCTCAGCAACTCTCTCAAGTACCTAACAAAAGCATATCTCGGGTAATAATAATGATAATACCACGCTTTAGTAATGTTGAATATCTTTGTTACCCACACATTTTTAGAGCTAGCTAAAAGATACACATGTTAATGATTAATCGGTTCTTTTACAGCTACGATATTCAAAACGGGATACAAGATCCATACGATGATTGTGTTGCAACAATGAGACTATACAGAAGAATGAGATATCAAGCTCATAGAATAGAGGACTATCCTCTTGCAACAGACCCCCAAAACAAGAACAATTTTACTTCATGGAGACAGGGTGAGCTTGAGAGGATGAGTCCTGATGAACTTTTCGCAATCTCAAGGTCTGATTACTATTGCTGGTGCTTAGATAGCAAAGACGTGGCTTAAATGCAGGGACAAACAAGATCTCATATTGTAGTTGTTGAAGGAAGACAATAGCTAATTGAATGAATAAACATGGATATCCATCCATCTATTAGGTAGTAATAGCTATTTTATGTGAATAAACATGGATATCCATCCAATCTATTAGGTAGTAAGAGGATAATTTATGTGATAGAATGGAGCTTTTATTAAATTTATAATTAGTATTGATTTAAAAGTTGTAAGGATTGAGTTGTATGGTATGTAAGTCGAGTACGAATGAATAAACGCATCTTTATTTGTCAAACAACTTCTTATTAGTCAACTTTCATAGAAATTTAAAGATAAGGCATAGTCTAGATTCTAGAACACCATATGCATTATTCTCACAAAGTGAACCACATTATTCTCTCATTTGAGCTTGTCAATTAGAAGAACACCTTATACGCACAATCTAAAGAGAATAGAATATCAAATTATTGATCACTATTTTAGATAATAATGTTTTTTTCCCACGATCACGGAGACACCATGCACGTATGAGGACAGATCGAGAGTACCCTCTTTTTTGCGTAAGGTGTGAATTATTCACAAATGTCGGGAGGTCTAGCATACGTTGTCGCTAGAGAGCCCCCTCGCACAATAGATCCCCAATTTAAATCCCTCAATGAGAAACGCCTATCACCCAAACTCAAACTTGAGACCTGCAGGGGAAAACTCACCCGGGCCCACCATATGTGGAACTTAAATACTCATGGCTAGAGCTGCAAACGAACCGAACGAACACGAACACGGCCTTGTTCGTGTTCGTTTGTTAAGGATTTCATGTGTTCACGAACACTTACCGAACGAGATTTTTTGTTCGTGTTCGTTTGTTAAGGAAATGAACTTGTCCGTGTTCGTTTGTTAATTTAGGTACCGAACACAAACGAACTTTCATGAACGCACACGGACGCGAACGAACACAAACAAACGTTAATGAACAAACACAAACACAAACAAACATATATTTACTTTCGAAGATGATCATAACAAAAAAATACTAAGTAGATCCACCCAAAATATACCAAGCTAGTTATCGAAACTTGAGTAACTTAACATAAACACAAAGTAGTGTCTAAAAAACTTCATCTTTAACTTTAAGTCTCCATTTAATCCACCAAAATAACCTTGAAATCGTCTATAACCAAAATAAACTTGAATTCGTCCAACCATCATCAAGTAAGCTCAACACGTATGACGTCTTCATCTTCCTACAACCGTTAAATAAAATAAGTATATTTCTTAAGAAGAAAACATATATAAAAGATGAGATAATAAGAATATTACCTTCATTTTCTTTTTTCTTTCAACCCATAATAATGGCGATACCAATCGGCTCCACAAATCAACATATCTACCGTTTTATAAACAGGAACGATGCAGGTCAATAACTCTCCCACCAGCACTAAAGGTTGATTCCGAAGTAACGGTGGTGACTGGAATGACTAAGATATCAGCAGTTGGGCACTGATAATGTTTAGGTTTTTTGTACTTTCAAACTTTCAATCGTATATTCTGGTGGACCTTAGGTGATAATGAAATATCTAACAAATAACCAATAAAATATAAGTTGGGCCGTACAATATAATATAATATAAGTTGGGTAATAAAATTATATATATATATATATATATATCTATATATATATATATATATTCCTATACACAAACGAACATGAACTTACAAACGAACACAAACGAACGTAAACGAACACGTTACCGAACGTTCACGAACACAAATCAACGAACACGGCCTTTGTTCATGTTCGTTCATTTAACTAAACGAACGAAATGTTTTGTTCGTGTTTGTTCATTTGTTAAACGAACGAACACAAACGAACTTCCCGCCGAACAGTTCATGAACTGTTCGCTGAAAGTTCAGTTCGTTTGCAGCCCTACTCATGGCCACCACTAGAGTACTAGTGATGGTTAGATGAGAAAGACAGGGAGATAGTGAGGTAGAGAGATACAGAGAAACATATTTCTTTGATTTTTCAATTTATTACTCCATAGTCCCTAGGGAGGTAAAATGACAATAATGCCCTGACAAGATTTAACCAAAAAATCTAACTGGGTTTGGCTTAAAGGATATAACGTGCAAGATTTTGGAACATTAAGGACAAAACTTGTCAACTTTTGCGTTAAAGGACAACGCCTGCAATTTGGTGTAAACATAAAGGAGAAAACTTGTAATTTACTCAAAAAATTAAAATAAACTAATATATATATATATATATATATATATATATATATATATATATATATATAGGCTAATTATAATGAGAAAACTCAATCCAGTTGACTAAACCCTGAAAACTCTAACATGTGGCTAGGATTGATCCACGTTTAAATTGTTATTTGAAAGGAGCAAGGGCATGATAGTAATTTTCTATGTTACATTTTTGACATGTAGTGATGGGTTGGTGATGTATGCACACGCAAACTTTCTCATAATTTCACAACCTTCCTTCTTGTCATCTTTTTTAATTAATGCTTGTAGTACTTGTTAGACTTTCTTCTTCTCTCACTTCTTACTCTCACAACCTTCCAATATCTCATTGCCCATCTCATCAGCTTTTTCACTTCATTTATTCAGACCATAGAGAAGAGTTAAAGAGAGAATCCTTACTCACCATTGAAGAGTAGTTGCATTTAACATGGCTGATTCGAACAGCCAACAACATCGAACTGTTGCCGGCGGTACGGAGTTACCCAACCTCAATGATGATCCCGGTTCACCCTTAAATGTTGTCCCACATAATCTTTCACTTCATTTTGCATTTAATGAAGATGAAGATGCTTTGGGCGAGGGTAGAGTTTCACCAGATCCTGAACCTATTTCTTCAGAGATTCCACGTGAGTGATTTTTTTTCTGTTTCATTAAATGTACAGCTTTAAATGCTTGTGTAGATTTTCGTTCGATTCATCTTGGTTCATTTTTTTTTTCTGTTGTGTAAATTAAGGATTTCTTTGTTTAGATGTTCATTGGATTCTTCTTGTTTACTTTTTTTTGTTTTTTTATGTGTAGCCTCACTTCTGAATCAAAATGGACCAAATGATGATGAAGATGGTGTTCAAGATTGTACTTTTACGCAGTTGCTATCCACAGGTCATTGTTTTATGTGAAACCATGAATTTTTATCTATAGTTTTATTGTAACACCCATTTTTTAATGTTTGTAGTTTATTATTATTATTATTGTTATTATTATTATTATTATTATTATTATTATTATTATTATTATTATTATTATTATTATTATAAACAGATGATGTTTTGGGTAGTTTGGTTGAAAATGTGGTAATTTTTTTCAAGGTAAAAACAAGTGTAACCATTTTTTTTATGAAACAAGCTTTTAGAAAACATGTCGTTACACTTGTATTAAGTTTTTATATTTTTTGGAACGTGAAAGCACTCGAGATTACTTTTTTTATGAAACAAAGGACTTGAACTTGGTACTATGGTTAGGTTATATATGATATTATGTATTGAAAAGGTGACACTATCGCATACCATAATAATAATTTAGTAAGGATACGTTAACAAAGTATGACATATGGTCACTACATCTTACTGACTACCAAATTTGCTCAATCTTTCCATAAAAAAGTAGAGAAAACTTAATCGCTAACAACTAGCCACACTCTTCGCCCAAACATTTCCACCAGTGTTTTTTATATTTTTTGGAACGTGAAAGCACTCGAGATTACTTTTTGTTACATAAAAAAAATGCAATAGCATCTACACTTTTTGGCGTCATCAATAAAATGTACTTCCACGTTTTATTTGAATTTTTTGGAAAACGTGTTAATGTTGTATTTTTGGAAACTACAGTATCAGTTTGTTAGGTTTCATGTTACAAGTAAATTTGTTTTTTAACCTATACTGTTATAATTTATTAAACAATACCTTTTTTCTAGGTGTTCATGCGGACGAGGAATTTTATGTTCACCACACACCCAATGGGACTAGAATGTGGTGTCCTAATGTTTCTATTGTTTTAAAGCCTGTTGTTGGTTC
Organism: Helianthus annuus; assembly: GCF_002127325.2. Classification (NCBI taxonomy): domain Eukaryota; kingdom Viridiplantae; phylum Streptophyta; class Magnoliopsida; order Asterales; family Asteraceae; genus Helianthus; species Helianthus annuus. The sequence continues at coordinate 161,788,118 of NC_035441.2, read as the reverse complement.
TGTTTATGAAACGTGGAAGGATGTGTTCATTATGTACAAGGACTATGCTGTGTATTCTGGGTTTTCTATTCGTAAGGGGCAAACCAAGAGATGGAAGGGGTTTGTCACTCACCAGTACATAAGGTGTACTAAATATTCAAAACCACAGAGTAAGCGTAAAACTGATACTTTGGAGCATTCAAGCTTGAGTATTAGGCAAAGTAATTTCACAGTGACAGATTGCAAGGCTAGTATACTGGTTAAGTTTTGTGAGGGCAGCTCTACGTGCACAGTGGTAGGGTTCAATGAGCACCATAATCATCTGTTTGTTGAGCGTTTCAATCGTGACCTAAGTAGGATTTCAAGGAAACTACCATTTGCATCCAAACAGTTTATCCATAACATGAGTTTGAACAGAAATGGTCCGATTGTTTCTCACAGAGTTTTAGTGTCCCTGATGGGTGGACATCACAATGTACGTGGCACGCCAACTGATTTTAAGAACTGGAGCCAGTCGGTTAGGCTTTATATTGGCGATCGTGATGCGCAACTTGTTATAGATCGTCTCAAAGAAAGATCTGAGAGCTTACCAGACTTTTACTATGAGTTTGTTGTTGAGAAAGGGCAATTGAGATCGATTTTTTGGGCAGACGAAATTTCCAAGATAAACTACGAGGTGTTTGGGGATGTGTTAGCTTTTGATGCGACTTATCACACTAACAAGTAAGGTTTTGGATAGTTGCACTTTTTTCCCTTTAACATATTATTAACTTTTGTTTTTTTTTCTTTGTCGCACAGGTACAACATGATTTTTGTTCCTTTCACAGGCGTTGATAATCATAAACAATGTGTGACATTCGGTGCTGGCTTGTTATTCAATGAAACCACTGAGTCTTACAAGTGGTTACTTGAATCATTTTTGAAGGCACACAAGAAGCAACCAAAGTTAGTTCTGACGGACCAGGACCCTTCAATGAAAGCTGCCATTTCAGAGGTTTTCACAGACTCTCGGCACCGCCTTTGCATGTGGCATATTATGAAGAAATTTCCCACCAAGGTTTTATTAATTTATGAATCTATTTTGAGAAGTTTTTTTTTTTTTCATTTTATTTAACAATTTTTGTGTTTTCATATGTATAGATTGCTGGAGACCTGTTACAAAACTCTGAGCTAAGAGCATTGATGCATCGTTTGGTGTGGAGTATTCACATGAAGCCATCTACATTTGAGACGCGTTGGCAACTTTTGATGGAGGAATATGGGTTACAAGATCACGACTGGTTGAATGACATGTACTCAATTAGGGACCAATGGGTACCTGCCTACTTCCGTGACATCCCAATGTGTTGTCTGATGAAGACTACATCAAGATGTGAAAGCTCTAACTCAAGCTTCAAGGTCAACTCTTCTAGCGCTAACACACTAGTTCAGTTCATGCTATGTTACGAAACTAGGATAGACAATCAGCGTTACAGGCAACGTGTTGCAGAGTTTAAAACTTCATCTAGTGTATTCATGGACAGTACTGACCTAGCTATTGAGAAGCATGCTTTTGAGTTGTATACACATGCAATTTCCACAGAAGTAAGAAAAGAGATATACAAGGGGAAGCTGTTTTGTTACATTGTAAACACGGAGGATTGTGATGATGTTTGTGTTTACTATGTGAATCAATTGGACAAACGTAACAATGCAACCAACACATTCACGGTAACTTTGCTGTATCCTTATAGTTGCATTTTTTGTTTTAAGCTATTCATTATGCTTTTTTTCATAGAAGCTTAATTATGTGTTTTGGTGTTTTTGTAGGTTAAACTTGATTTGAGTAATCAGTCGGTATCCTGTTCATGCAACAACTTCATCCGTATTGGATATCTGTGTAGGCACATTTTTTGTGTTTACCGGGTAAACAATATTGAAAGAATCCCGGCCCAGTTTGTTGTTAAGCGTTGGTCTAGGGACGTGCTTCCTAAAAGTTTATTTTCTATTGAGAGTCGATATGGCGTTGACACTCGTCCACAAGCTGCTGCGAGAAGTCAGATTCTTGAGATCGTAACTGAATGTGTGGACGCATTAAGAAGTGATGTTGGAGGACTTTCTTCTTTCGCTGAGCAGATAAAGGAACTGAAATGCAAGTTACTAAATGGAGGACCAGTTGATGACGAAGCCAACAATGATAACTATGCTGCTGTTGAAGAATTGCTTGGTGTTTCTTTAGATGGGGACGTAACTCTCAACAATCAAGACGGGATCAGAAACAAAGGACGCGGCAAACGCCGACGATTGTCTAGAGCACCTCAGGATGGAACGAGCAACTCTGCTGTCAAACCTCCCAAAACACCCAGGCTTTGCCGAACCTGTATGAAGTACGTGACTGGGCATGATTCAAGAAATTGCAAGAAAAAGAAGAACAAGAATAAATCGGGTAACGAGGACGAGGAAGAGGACTCAAGCTCTGCGAGTCAGGAGTCCACTTGATTTGGTATTTTTATGTTGATGTGTGTGCTGTGCGTGTTTTGAAAACTTTTATGACGCCAGCTTTTTGGTCTCCATTTTAGTAGAGCGCAAGTAAACTTTGATCACCCCTTTTGTATTTTTTTGTACCGCCTTTTGGACATGCACATGTTTGCATGTGTAGATTATCTGAAAATCGATGCACATGCATATGTTTGCATGTTAGGATGTATGTGGGTTTGGTATGTCATATGGTTTTCAGTTTAATGACTATGGTTTAACTGATCAGTTGCATTATGAAATGATATCCCTAATGTTTTGTGTTAGAAGTAAACGTTGCATTGTTTGTTGAGATTAAGAAATGGGTGGTACTTAGTTGGATTATCCTTGTTAGTATGCTAATGATATTTTCGTTAGTATGTACTTGTTGATGTTTCGTTGAAGCTGATACCTTTTTATGCTATGGATTTTTTAGTTTTTTTTTTTACTATGTTACATTTTTTTTACCATGAGTATTTTTGTAGATTTTTTGCTGTGTTTGAATCTGAGATTTTTCTATCTTATGGATTTTTTGGTGTTTTTTATACCATGTTACATATTTTGGTCGTTACATCCATCCTACGTATATAATTAGTTAGAAAATGACCCTTTTCGTTACAAAAGCCAGTAAAAAAAAAAATTCTAAGCACATATAGTAGTTTGTTCTTTTTTTTTTCTGTTTGTAGTTTTTTTTACAAAACACAAGCCGTAGATACATTTTTACATAATACATACAACAAGATGTATCTTTTTGTTACTTTTTCCTTTTTACCTGGTGATGCATTTAATTTGTCATTTACTTTCATATCTAATCACCACCATCCTCCCCCAAATTTTATTTTTTTCATTATAAATAAGTTTCAGCATCCCCCAATGTGTATATCCCCAAAGCATTGTTACCTACTTATCACACACAAAGCATAACAATGCACAAGAGGCCATGCTTGGTTTCCAAAGTTCCGGATGTTGAGGCGATCGATCTCAAGCCTGAAAAAAAATGGGTTCATTAATGTTGGGAAGAGACTTCGAAAGTATGCATCGACTCCAGTCGGCGTTGGCGATATTCCTGAAACAACCCCTCTACCCGCTATGCCCATACGTACGCTTAGGAAGATTTTTACTAGTGATGGGCACCCCCGCGGGAAGAGAAGTAGTTTTTCGACCCCAAAGGTTGAACCCGATGTGAAGACTACGGCGCGAGCAATACCGAAAAACGAGCCTACTGTTAACGCTACAGTCAAGATGGAGCCAAGAGTAGTGCCCAAGGGTGAGCCTACAATATACCCAACAAAAAGAGATGTTGAAGATCCCACAACCAGCGATTGGGTTGATGATGTCTCGTGGATGAGTGAAATTGAGTGGGATTCATATTTCCCAATAAACATATCAGTTTCCCCTGTGCCAGCAAACCCATGCAAGTGCAAAAAATGGTTCACATGAACAAGCTCAAGTAGAAATTAGGTGTTGTTGTTGTGTTTTATTAATTATGTTGTTTTTTAAGATGTATGTATGTTTTTAGGTTAATTAGAAATTAGGTGTAGTATCAGGTTATCAATATTATCTAAGGAGTAATTTATGTGTCTAATGTTTTTGTAATTTTTTGTGGTGTAATATCTAATGGAAAAAAAAACTATCTAGTTTGTGTGTTGTTACTTCTTTGTTGGGATGTATTATTTTTTTTTTCTGTTTTTGGTTTATTCAAGTAGATATGTGGTAAACTTTTCCTAGGGGGGTAGGCCCCATTGCTAAAAAAAGTAATGAAAAGTAAAAAAAGTAGGAAGTACATGGACGTGGGTAATGACAAAAGGATATATTTATAATGGGACCCACAAATGGTTGGTTCATATCTTTATATTAGATCCATCATTTCAACTACAGGCTTCCAACTATCTCCATCTCCAACTACCCAAACTATATTTAAATATATGATTTTCTCATCTCTCTTTTTCGTATGCAATTCATCTACCTCTCAAAAAAGATGAAAAGGTGTTCATGTGGGAGGATTGCTGTTATCCAGACATCATGGACTGACGATAACCCAGGAAGAAGGTTCTATTCATGTCCATTTAAGGTAAAAAATTCGAACCCTGGTTTTAATAAGTAAATGTGTGTTCTAATCGTGTTTTATGCCCATTATTTTTAATGTAGCCTAGCAACTGCCCTTTCATTGGTTGGGTCGGCCCACTGATGTGCTTACGGTCAACTAGGATCATACCAGGTCTTTTGAGCAACATCAACAACCTGCAAGCTGAACTGTTTACTCGCGAACAAGAAATTCGGAAGAAGAAGAGGGTTATATGGTTACTGATATTAGCGTTAGTGTTTGGCAGCTTACTTATTAGGATTGTTTGTTGTCATTAAGAAATAGGTAGTACTTAGTTGGATTATGCTTATTAGTATGTTAATGACATTTTCTAGTATGTACTTGTTGATGTTTGGTTGAATCTGAGATTTTTCTATGTTTATGGGTTTTTGGGTTTTGTTTTTACCATGTTACATTTTCCCCCCCTAAGATTTATGTAGACTTTTGATGTTTTGAATCTGAGAAGTTTATATGTTAGTGTTTTTTTGGTTTTTGTCTTTACCATGTTACAATTTTTTTTGCCTCTGATTTTTGTACATTTTTGGTGTATCCGAGATACATTTTTTTTCAGTGAGATTTTTTTGTACATTTTTGTTCTATGTGTGTTTGTTCATGTGTCTTTGTTTGAACGTTCCTTGAATATCTTTTTTTCCCCAACAACGTTGTATGTTTTTTTAGATTTGATCACGTGACTCTTTTTTATTTATTTATTTTTTCCCTAAAGTGTGTAACATATGTATGCCCTTTTTTTAAGATATCAATTTTTTTTTAAATCATATAATAACGACACGAATTTTTGAATAAGATAGATTGGAAAAACATAGATTTAACTCAATAGTTGAGTACATAATAACTTTAACACTAGATATGGTAAACAACATAGGATAAGGAAAGTAGCCCCTATATTGCATGAGAGAGGGAAAATTGAGGCACATTTTTTTTTTCACACCGATACTAGCAACTTGATGTAAACACCACTTTTTAGTCAAGAAACGATCTTTGGAGTGCCATATTGAATTTCAGTGTTGAATGGTTCTGGGCTAAGCTCACTCTCCCACGGGTTGTGATTGCCCCACGAGATAAGAGTGTTTGGTGAGTAACACGAGTAATCATCATCTATAGGATCATCTTCTGGATCATTGGTAGTCTTTGGATCAACTGCCGGGGGGTTCTCTTGTGGGGCATTGACTGGTTTAGCTTCGTCAGCGAGCATCACAGTTGAAGAGCTTTTGACAGGGGTAACTTGTGTAGTGAAGTAAAATGATCCCCAGTCAACATCAAAAAGTGCATCATCTAAGCACATCTCATCATGTGTTGTTCCTTCAGGCTTAGTGTTAGTAAGGAGGTCACTTATAAGCTTAGCATCGATACCAAGATTTTCTTCAACAGTTTGCAGTGTTGTCGGAAGAGAAGGGGTGTTTGTGATTTGAGAACACTCTGGGTTGGCATCGGATTTTGGAGCTTGGAGTTCAAATGAAAGAGTTCTCCGCAATCGTTTGTTAACCCGTTTTGAGTCGGATGGTGATGCTGGACTAGACACAATAAGGTTTTTTTTTTCACTTCTTTTATGGGGAACAAGTGATGAAACAAATGTTTACATTTCACCCTAATTTATACAGAAGCAAATGATGTTAGGTGGATAAATTAATTAGATTGTTTACATCAGTTTAAATCAACATTAAATGTTGCCTTAAATGTAATACCCTAACCAATATAGAAGTTAAGTATTTTTTTGCTGTTTGTTTTTGTGTTAAAGCAATTAATTGGGAAATGTAACATAAGGGCCTGTAACATAATTAAATTATAGATATAAGGGTTATGGTCTAAGGCTGAAACATATAAGGCTACCCATACATATAATTATCTCAGCCTTTCAATCAGTAGCTTTTACATTTGATGTAACAACTTTCTTTAAAGTTTTGTACTTTTGATTCTTCCCTCCTTTTGTTCACCCAACGTTATAGGTGTATATATATTTTATTTTATTGCTATTACGGGCCTTGTTATTACACCACAAAGAGACTATTGGGATTCATTAAATGCATGTACTATAGATATCAAATCACAAGAGAACTATTGATGCATGTGCATAAGATAGAGATAGAAGTTGACATTTTCTTTTTCAATTTTTTATGCTTTTTGCTTTGGTTCGTGTAAACATCATTGACATTTGTACTTTATACTTGCTTTTTGTCCAATTTAGTTTCCCTATACTGGGTGATTTATATCACCTTTGTACTTCTTTTTGTTTATATATATTATTATAATTTTAATCGGTAGTATGATATATTTTCTTGGATATGGTGTTGGTTTGTGTTTATTTTTGGTGCAGAATAGATTAGACACTTACAAGTTGGCAGCATTAATTTGTAAGACTCTACTTTTTTTTCTTTATAAAAATGCCCCAAAAAATATTTTAACTAGGAGTAGTATATGCTGTGTCTGCCCTATATGCTGTTACATTTTTTATTTTGTACTGGTTTTTTTAACGAAACAGGTATTTTTTTTCTATTGTTTTTATTTTGTATCAAATTAGCTTGTAATGATAATTATTACCACAAATAACAGACATATTAGTCATAATATTCTATTTAGATTTGCCAAAGTGATTAAAAAAGTTATCATATGAAAAATATTGCATTTCTACACCTTTTGTTACTACATCTTTTTTGTATGCTTTTCAAATGAAATTATCTTAGTCAAGCTTTCCATTAGTGTGCTTATGGGTCGCCAAAAGTTAACATTAAACATACATATAAAGACATTTGTTCCAAAAGCAACGACATAGACTAATAGTGAAATACATACATAGGCAACTGGCAAATTACGAGTTATATTGTTTAAGATCTCCACCAAAAACATAATACTAGCAGAAGCTTACACTGATAATGCAGCCTCGCGAACCTTTGCGTTCATCAAATTCACATTAGAGAGTAGCATGCGTGTAGCGAATTTTTTTCGGAGGGCAAGAATATGTTTTTGCTTTTTCTTCCAGTGGCTGCTAAAACCACATTCAAAAGGTTCATTGATGCCGTTAAATTTCTGCATGTGCTACATAAGGAATACCGCACTATCCATTGGATGCGCAGGGGTCGCCCATTTGATATTACACCTTTCAATCTTGGCTGCTGCGATTTCATCTTTTGCCGGATGTTCGGAAAGCTCCAAATAAGCGTCCATCATATGCTTCTGTTAAAAACAATATACTAATCAGTTTTGGTATGAGTTATTTTGTTTTTTATCATGAAGTTTACAAGAACAGAGAATGACTAACCACTTTGTATGGTGTGTCTTTAATGTAGTAGTCTTGATGATCCCTAATGCCAACTAAGGGTGTGCGATCAGGCATGTGGTCTATCACGGTTATTGCGCCTTTTTTCAGATCGAAGACAATCAAGTAATATTGATCATTCTCAAGGATTGGAAAGAAAACCATTTTCAACCCAATGAACTCATATGCGCCCGCATCCGTCACCCTTTCGCTGAACGTTTTCAAACGTTCATCATCATCACAAGCAGAATCTGTCAACAAGCAGCTGTCCTGTATTTTTTTTTCAAATAAGATGTGTCAATAAGCTGGTGCAAGACCCGAATTCCAATAATAAAAAAAATTCTTTTGAATAGGCAAGCTGGTTGAAGAGCCAAAAGACTTAATAAATTCAGAATCATAGACAAAGATCAAAACAATATAAGATGAATACTCACTATCACAGTTGTTCTAAAATAAATACGCGTCAAGGAGCCGTCGGTTCTTTCTACTTCTTCAAAATTCATTAAATCTACCCAAGCATCAACCACGTCAGAGAACACCTTCACTTCCTCCCTCAATGTGCGCATCAGTGTCTTTGTGATTTCGGTGCCGTAAATACTCTTGAATATAATATCTCTACGCAAGATAATGTTAAATTTATAAATTAAATTCTAGATATAAAAAATCTACGAATACTATGTTTTACTTATATTTTATATAACTGAACTTACTCAGCAGATTCACCAAATTTTCTTGTTACCCCGCTAGACAAAGAGATGACCATTTTCCGTGGCCTGTATGTTGTTTATGAAAAAACGTATGCTGTTATACATTTAAAAGAAAATAGTGTAGTCGTAAAAAAACATTCTATTTGGAACAAAACATTCCGTAATCTATCTAGAGCAAAGCCTTGCTTAATGTAACAACTAGTATTTTATAATTTAAACGGAATCTTACATTGAGTATTTGATATCGAACGGAAAATCCCATATATGCTGTTCTTCTGATGTAATTTCAATTTCCATTCCGTCATCATAGTCATCGCATGACCGGTTGAACCTACCAATTGGTTTTATTTGTTTTGATTCAAGTTCCTTTACCCAAGCGTTACTTCTGATATCATTTTCAGCCGCTCCCTTGCCTGCTTATTTTTTTTTTATTGTTAGTATTAATAAAAAAATCATAAGTTTATTATAGTTTTGGAAAGAAGTAAAAAACATGTAGAACTTACCATTGATTTTATTCTTGGTCTCTTCTTCTTTCGATTTTTTATCTTCTTGATTCATGGCATCACTTGTTTCATCGACATCAGCACCTGCACATTTTTTTTTTGGTTTTTATGTCTCTGATTATCCGTTGTGTACAGAAATAACACATGTTACGGTATTTTTATTTTTTTTTATTTTTGGAATCATGACTTACCTAGGTCGGTTTCTTGTGTGAGTAGGTCAAAGGTAGGGCCATCAAGCAATTCTTCCATGTTTTGTGTTTCGTTGCTGCTGTCCAATTCTATTCATTTACATGTACACATACATGTATGTGTTAGTTTTTTCTGTATTATCGGTTCTTCTTAATTTTTGTAGACATGTAACAGGTTATACGTGAGTTTTATATAATGGTTGAATGAAACAAAAAAACATGTAGAACTTACTTCTCGGTGTAGCTTTCTTCTCTTGATCTTTTGCCTGACTTTCTTCGTCGCGTGTCACTGCACATGTGCCATTTTTTTGTGTAGTAGCTGGCGAATCTGGTATCTTCTCTTTTGTTTTGTCACCCTCACCCCCATCTACATATATTTTACGTTTAGTTTGCATTTTAGGAGATACATAAGGCGGTTAACTTTACTTTTTGCTGATTACTTTTTGCTCTTACTTTTTTACGTTATTTTTAATTAAATCATGCTACATTTTTTTTATTTGCAGAAAAATGTAACATTTTATGTAGAGCTTTTTAATGGTTGTGTTATGTTTGTAAGATTAAATTGATTGAATTTAAGTAGGTATGCAAAAAAGTTCATACCATCAACGTTTGCCACCTCAGCTGCAGTTGCGGCATTATCTTGATCTTCTGCAATTGGCCCAAAAAAAAAACTAATTAGTTACCGTTTGTAGTAAAAGTTAATACATATTTAAGGTAGTGATTTATCCGTCATTCATATTACCTTCTGTGTAATCATTTTCAGGGTTTTGCACTGTCTTCTTGAGAGACATGAGGACCCCGGCAATTTTTTTCTGTGGGGTATCAGGCACCAGCCACCCCCTTGTTTTCCTGGAGTGAACAATGTTCTCATACCGTTGTATCAATTTCTGAACTTGCACATTGCGTGGATGAGCATTAAACAAAACCTCCAACTTTTTTTGTACCGTTATCTTTTTGGCTTCCATGACATCCAAATGTTTTCTAATAGATTCAATCTCATTCTACAAAGAAAGTTTTAAAAAACAATTTTTGTAAGTGATGTTGAAAGAAGATAATTATTCTGAAACTGGTTATGATTAGTAATCTTACATTAAGAACTTCATCATTAACTCGTAACTCAGTTTTTCTAGAATCTCGTTTAACCACAGCAACTTCATGCAAGTTGCCTCTTCCAAAACCACCTGTTTTTTTCTCCAATCTTTCTCTCTTTTTCAATTCGTTTTTATTCCAGAATACGATTGGGTTGATTGACCGGTCCACTTCAAGTCCGGTGCATTTAACTCGGTCGACGTACAACAGCTGTGTAATGAAAAAAAAAAAGAATTGAAATTGGTAAGATAACTAAACAAATGTTGTATAGCTATATTTTATTAAGTTTTCTTACAGAAAAACACTTACAGCCAAAAGCGTGAGTGGACCGGAAAATGGAGAATCAGGATCACACCTCTTCCATCCATCTTTACAAGATTTAATTTGCTGAATGACGTAGGCACATCAATTAATTTTACTGAAATCCGTATGTCCAGTTAAACTTTTCAAAATCCACTCCTTCATTCGCCCATTTCTATTACACTCAACCATGACGGTTAAGAATAACATTAGGAAGTCTAGTCGGAAATTGAAACTATTGTCTTCATCACTTGTGACTATAGATTGTGCCAGTTTTGTCGGTGCCACAAATCTTGAACTGTATCGTTTTCTCCATGCCATAACAGCAACATCAAGCTTCTCAGATGGTCTTACATTTTGCATGTTTATGCCTTTGTTAGGAATTCCAAAAAGGTCATGCACAGACTCAACATCAACATTTATTGACCCACACGACATCTCGATAGCCATTTCGTCCGTGTTGAAGTGATCCACAACATAGTGTGCAAGTTTTGCAGGTTTGCTACTGATGTTGAAAGATAGCATCTTACCAAACCCCATCCTCTTCACATCCTCTTGTTGATTACTGGTTAGAGACTTGATGCATTTGTACAATTGCATAGGCGCTGAACGTGTTTTTATTTTTGGCCACTTATTGCTTTTTGGTTGTTTCCCACTTCGCCTTAGCACCCGTTCATGTTTTTCTTTTTTTGTTTCGCTCACCACAGTTGCATGCTTCTCTGGCTCGACCGCATCGCCTTTGTGACCCAAGGTGAAATCTCCAGCCATCTCTGAGTCGCCGTCGACTGAAACTAAGACACCAACTGTCAGATATGATTTACATAATTTATAAAGGAAGGAAACAAGTTGTGTGTACATACCTATTAATTTCCTTTTCACAATTTTCTTTGTTTTGCTATCCGCCCGTGATTGTTGACCTGTAAATATAGATTTTATTAAAAAAGTATTGAAACATATATTTATTTAGATTCCTAAAGATGACGTCTAATACAGTTATGTACCTGCTCTAGTACGTGTTGCTGGCCCGCCCGCATCGCCATCAGCTTACCAATTTCATGTACATAAATATTAGATATATAAAAAAATGTAACGAAGAAACGTATATAGAATTAAAAAACATACCTTTTTTCATTTTCTTCATGTTTTCCCCGGGTGTGTCCAAATCACTGTCTGGTGAAACTGAGACACCAACTTTGTTTTATTATTTATATAAAACATAATTATAAAACAAGCAAAAGAAAAAAAAAACGCTTGTACGTACTTATTAGCTTTCTTTTTTGCAACTTCTTTACCCGATGTGCTTGCTTACCTACATTCGTACGAGTTTTATATAAATCGGAAACTATTAGCAACCCTTTACAAAATATATGTCTTAACAATATAAAGAAAAAAGACTAATTGTAAAACCTTTTTACCTCCTCTTGTTCGCGTTGCTGGCCCGCCCGTGTTAGCATCCGGTGTCACTATTTAGAACGCTTAATAATTAGCATTAAGGTATCGAAACATATATATTATTTAGATTCATAAAGATCACATCTAAAACAGTTTTGTATATTCTCCATGTTTTTTCAGGTTGTGCCCACTCGAATCGTTGGCAACTTAGAATGTTTTTACAAAGTGCAAGTACATAAACATTAGATTTAAAAAAATGTAACAAAGAAACTTTTATACGTAAGAAAAAACATACCTTTTTGTATATTCTCCATGTTTTTCCCGGGTGTGTCCAAATCACTGTCTGTTGAAACTGAGACAACAAGTTTGTTTTATTATTTATTTCAAAACATAAATGTAAGACAAGTGAAAAAAAATGCTTGTACGTACTTATTAGCTTTCTTTTTTGCAACTTCTTATCATGATGCGCTTGCTTATCGACAACCGGCGTACGGCGAGTCTTTTTAGCTGCATTTTGTTAATTGTAAACAACATTAATAAACTAATATCTAATTTAATGCGTAAGCATAATTTATGAAAGGTTTTGTAATTATAAACACCTGGGCTCATTTTTTCCTTGGATCTTTAGTTGTAACTGCGGATGACTGCAAACTATCACGTATCCCAACAAAGCATCAGTTTACACAACAGACGACCATTCTTCGGACAATATTTATGCCATTTAGTTTTTATTATCCTCAGAATTCTTGATTTTTTTTACTTATGATTTCTGATTATGTATTGATAAACCGCGAATAGCCGTTTTTTCTAATTACAGATTATTAGTGTAATTTATTTTCTCAATCAAATAAAAGCAAGAAACATATACTACAAAAAAATGTGATGTTCAATACTTTCAAACATAAACCCCAAAAAGTCAATTCCTTTTGTACATCGTTCAGTGTTATGACATATATCCACACCATAATTTAATGTTTTTTCCCTTTTGTAACACCTTTAAAACCACACACAAACTCTAACCCTTATAAAAATACAGAAACAACATTAACAACAAATCATAAGCCTTAAAAAATAACAGAAACAACAAATCTATAGTTTTATCTACAACCGTATGTTTTTTTTAAACCCAAATGTGTATGAAACAACACCCAAACCTGTATATATAAAAGTCCGGATTCTAAACAAAGGCCTACAAAATATAAAAAAAAAACCTTCATTTTACCCCCCAAAACAAACCAGTTTAGTCGGCACCCAGGCTATGCAAATGGTAGAAATTTTTTTGGGAAGGACCCTGTCTTTTTAAGAAAACCCAGATGTTATTTCAAGAACATAATCCCCAAAAAGTCCATTCTTTTTAACATCGTTCAGTGTTATGATGCACAAGACTAAAAAAACCAGGGCAAAATGTAACTCTATTTTACACTTACATAATCAAAAAGAAAGTAAAAACCTGAACCGACGGACCGGAACCCTAATTTTTCCGGCGAACGTTCTTTTCTTCGGTGATTGTCGGAAATCTGCGTCGATTGTTCAATATCTTAACAGCTTTTTCACTCGTTTTATGCTTTTTGTCTGCATATTTGAGGGGGTTTGATGAAGATTCAAGAGACTCAGTGTTTCGGTGGTTTGTTTTGAAGTTATCCGTTTGATGAAGATGAATGAGAGAGCGTGTCTCTCCGTTGATTTTGGGGTTAATTTGAGAGGTTTGTTGAAGACTATGAGAGAGAGAGAGAGTTTTAGGAATTTTTGAAGAATGTGAGGGGTCGTGAGTCTCCGGTGAGTTTTGGGTATTTTGAATTTTTTGTAGACTGAGATAGGTTTTTAGATTAGGAGGGTAATGATGTAGTTGATGTAAGTTGATGTAAAGTTCTTACACCCATGCAGACTTTTGTTTGTTATAAGAGATTATATTACTTCGGATTTCCCATATTGCCCTTCATGTACCATTACTATATTAAAAAAATGGACAAAAGGCATTCAAAATCCAGCCATGACAAAATTAAATCTCAGCCATCCATGAAGGTTAATCAATGGTCATTAATGGGTTTTCAGGGTTTAGTCAACTCAACTGGGTTTTCAATTTATCCTTGCCCTATATATATATATATATTTAAAATAAAGTAAATTAAGAATACATTACATAAATTAAAATAAAAAACATTACATAAATTACATAATTAAACCTAAAAAACTAGATAATTAAACTTAAACAAACAACATAATTAAACTAATCATCGCCCCTCCTAACCGTCGGAGTCGGCATAGGATGCACTTTTGGATGCATACGAAGATAGTTTCTTAGTAACTGACAGGACGAGATGTGAGTAAATATTATATTGTAAAGCAATTGGTGTTCGTAAAGGGCCTTGACAATCGCTCCCGCCTCTGTTCTGCTGTCACCACAAACTATCACGATGTTGAAGAGTCGATTAAATGTGTAAACCTTCACGAACTGGGTCCTAAACCTTGAAACAACTTAGTTCAAAGAGCGACTAGTTTCACCTACACGTTGATAAAATTCTTGAAATAAGGTTGTTCTAAATGACACAGTTCCTAGTAGCCTGTTCTCGAACACGTTAATTCAAGATATGACCAAAGTTATGTCTTCATCTTCACTCCAAAGTCTTCTTGGCCTTTTTAGGAGTCTTTGTAGTGAAATGTGTATTAAAAGCTACACATATGAATTGAAATACGAGTTGAATTTATATCTGGTAAAGAAATAGTTGTTGGAAAAGTAATCATTGAAAAAATAGTGTTTGTAAAAGTAGTCGTTTGAAAAGAAAACATAAACATTCCTTTTTAGTATTTAATTTTGAATTTATTATTAAATAAATATACTAGATAAAGAAATAGTAAAATTAACACAAAATACGTAATAAATAATAAATTAATTACTTATAGATTAAATAAATAAATTACTAATAGGTTAAATAAAAGCAAAAGCATGTGATAAGGTGAAGGTTTAGAATGATTTATTGTTTGAGGAAAAAGTGAGTTTAAATGGTTGTCGTTTAGAATAATGTAGGGGACGGATGTGACGGGTTTAGATTTCAAACCCACATTATTGTTGGAGATGCTCTAAGAGCATATCTAGTGGTTATCCCCACAAGCCACTACAAACCGCCTCAACATGTCATATCAAATTTCAAACCAATCTTCAAAAATTATCATGTTTCTTCCAACAACAAACCTTTACCTCAGTATCCACCTCATCATTAGTTTTACCTTTTATTTGATCTATATCCAATTTATTTATTTTATAATGTATTATTTTTTATATTTTGTATATAATATATTATATTAAATAAAATATTAAAAATACATACAACTTTTAAAAATAAAGACACCTAAGATGAAGATTTAAAAAACTTACAGCATTTGCTTAAAAATAAAATAAAAAATAAAAGAAAACCTAAATAATAATTATTCTATGTCATGGCGTTTTATGATCATCTCGCACAACTTCTCATGCGTTGCTAGTGCAATCAGGTCCATAGTCGAGCATTCCATTAATAGAATTTGGAAGTCCTAATTCTTAAGAAACAGAGACATTTGACATCGTCCATGTATGCATTTGTAACTTGACATCGTCCATTGGTGCCAACTCTAATGTCACACTCGTTCCTCGTTCCCCCTTTTACCCTTGCCGCCGTCGATCTTGCCTTCTTTTACGGGTTTCATTTCCCCATGTTGATATTGAAATTCATAATTGGGTCAGAGTATTACTGTCATTGAGGTTGATTGCATCGGAATTAGATGTGGTGTAGTTGCCTGATTCCGATGTCTTCACCCTCTTTGAAATTAATGGAAACTGAGCGTGCCATTTTGACTCATCTTTCACAATATGAAAAACATGATCATAGTTGAATTGATGTTTGGTTTGTTTTACATACTCTTTTATTTTTTTTTTTTTATTTTTTTTTTTTTGCACAAGTTGACGGCGTCATAAAACCTAGAAAAACCGTTGTGGCTGCAATGGTTGTGGTTCTAAATTTCATTAAACTTGTTTGTTGGAGTTCCTATCATGTGTCAATGGGACTTGAAGTAAGCTCGCGTCAAAGCTTCTTTTTCTTCGGTAGACCATTTATGAACTTGAGTTTTAGGCTTAAAAGAGCCCGCATAAACTTGTTTACCCTTTTTCTTTTGGCTTGATGACGAAGTAGCAATCAGATATGTACAAGGGGACACCCGTAGTTCGAGACGCCAGGTTGTTGAGGATACCCGTAGTTCGGGAGGTGGAGAGGTACAACACCGGGTTTTGTTGGGTGGCAGGTTGAGACAATTTCATTTGGAATCGAGAGAGGAGTCGATGTGGGTTGGCGTTGTGTTGGATGGTAGTCTTGGTTTGTCTTTGAGCCAACACTCAACAAATCTTGGAAAGCAATTTCATCATCTATGCTAATGAATTGTGAGTGAGTGAAAGAAAATTTGAGTGTGAGATGAATTTTTGAGAGTGAACTGTGACGGTTTAGTGTGAATTTGGTGAATGTTTGAAGTTAGATAGTGAAAGTGAGTGGATAGTTCTAAATATAAAAATTAAATTAAATTTTGTTTATTTTTAAATAGAGTCATTGGTTTTTTTTAAACTCGTAGGTGGGTATGTGGGTGGGTGTTGTTTCTCGGACGATTGCCACGCCCTCCCGTTGGAGTTGCCCTAAATTAAATCATATCTAAATTACCTTAAAAATTCATTTTATAATTTCTAAACCGTTAATACAAACTATTTAACATTTCATTTATTCAACTTGTATAATATACGAATCTTTAACCTAGTAATATAATATAGACAAAAGATCAAATACAAATAACTTTAACATACAAAACGTACGAACTGAATGTTTTGCTGAAAAAACGCGATGGCATTTTCGTAAGTATTTACTTGTAGAGTAATTATCAAAATTACTCTACAAATGATCTTGTAGGGTAGTTTTGATCTTGTAGAATAATTTTGTAAAATGTTCTTGTAGAGTAATTTTGACCTTGTAGCGTAATTATCAAAATTACTCTACAAGTGTATCTTGTAGAGTAATTTTGATCTTGTATGGTAATTATCAAAATTACTCTACAAGTGTATCAAAATTACTATGCATCAAAATTACTCTACAAGTGTATTAAATTACTCTGCAAGTTTATCAAACAACATACAATTCAAAATTACTCTACAAAATCATTTATAGAGTAATTATGATACTCTACGAAATTACCTTACAAGACCAAAATTACCATACAAGATCATTTGTAGAGTAATTATGATACTCTACAAAATTACTCTACAAGATCAAAATTACGCTACAAGAACATTTTACATAATTACTCTACAAGATCAAAATTACCCTACAAGATAGAGTAATTTTGATAATTACTCCACGAGTAAATAATTACCAAAATGCCACCGCGTTTTTTTTGGCTTTTTCATACCTTTCATACATTGTGTACGATAAGACACTTTGTACGTGAACTTAACTCATATTATATATAATAATTATTATTATATAAATATATTACATAAAAATAAAATAATACTCTTCTATAATACAAGTTCCAATAACATATAATCATGGTCGAATCTAGACGTTACAACCGTAGCGAATGGTTGAGGATAGAGACAACCACCAAGTCGGGTGTAAACGAGTCGAGCCAAGCCAAGTCGTGTTTGAGCTTTTTTAGGCTCAAGCTCAACTTGTTTAACTTAAAAGAACCCGGACTCAAGCTCAACTTGTTTAGACCTCAATTTTTGAAGCTCGAGCTTGGAATCATCAACGGAAGTCATAACCTAGAAAGTTGAGATTATAATTGATGAATCATCGATGCGGGTACGTTCAAACTTGATAGTTGTTTGTGTGACTAATTTCCGGCGGACTATCCTTTGGTAACCCGTTAAAGATAGTAAAGCTAATATTCATGGCCATGCTTTTCAGGTGTGGAAACACCAAGGACAATAATAGCACTTGATTGATAAAACATTATTGTATTCAACTAGTGGGTGAAACCCGTGCGTTGCCCAAGGGTTTTACAAATTTGTAATGAAGAATCATACCATAAGCTAAAAAAACTTGTGAGAAACGAATAATAAAACGTTGAAGGCGTCGCCACTTGGAATCACCATCATACCAGTGCTATGTGCGGTGCACGATACGGCGAAAAAAATTAACGTCCTCAAAACTTTATATAAAAAGCAAAAACATTTAGGTAAACCCATACGCTACTTAAAACAACCCCGCCACAACATTCAATCTAACATCGACAAATAAGAAGAAAAATGAGAAGTTTATAAATGTGGCACATGTCATTGTGTGGTTGACCAAAATAAGTCAAAAAAACTTTGGGAAAGTCTTAAGGTTTAAAATTATAATTATAAGTTTATTTAAAGTGGAGGGGGCACCATGTGATTTTTGAGAGATAATGTGTGACTTAGGCCGTCTAGTATACTATAACACCCGTAGGTGTTAATCATACTTGGCATCCGTTAACACTTGTCATACCGCTCTTGGAGAGTGTTAAGGGGCATTAAAAGTTTCACGTGTTAAGATGTTAACTAGGAGAGAGAGTGAGGGAATCAAGCATAGGAACATTTACACATACACAACATGCCATATATATATGTATTTTAATTAATTTAAGGGCGTTAATGGAGGTTAAACCAATTCCTTGGTATGAGGTGAAATGAAAGAGGGCTAAGTGAGTGATGTAGCGTCTACATGTAGTTAAGGGGCGTGAAAGTATACCCCATGACCTTACAAGATATGCTTGAGCCAATTTGGGCGGTGGTTTTAAGTTTTTTTTTTTAAATTGCTAATATTACATGGGTGATAAAACAACACTATATTCACTAGTAAATATACAATAAATGATCAAATACTAGTGTTACATGAGTGATAAAACATCGCTATACTCATTAGTAAAAATACAATAAATGATCAAATGTATTTACCGTTGCATGCATGGGCGAAGCTTTTAATGGGCGGGAGGGGGCGGCTGACCTCCCAAAGTTTTCGCTCAGTAGTGAAGAGTATGTAGTTTTCGTATAGAAATTTTTGTGTATATACGTTTTCGACTGCCCGGTTTTATAGAAAATTTAGGTTTGGTGACTTCCGCCTCCGGTCGACTTCCGCCTCCGGCCAGAAAGCTCAAGCTTCGCCACTGATTACATGTACATGTGTGTAGGGGTGTGCACCAATCCGAAATAAGCGAACTGTAACTGGAATAATCAACATAATTGAACCAAATATAAAACTGACGGTGGCTTTAAGTTTTTAAAAAAAAAAAACCAATTTTTTAGGTTCGATTTCAGTTCTGCTATTAACCAACATCGAACCAAACCGAGCCTGTAAAAGTGACTATGATTTATCGATTGTAATTTTTACTTTTTGAATGCTAAGTAATTTATAAGAAATTAATACGATAGAGCCCACAAATTTTAGGCCCAAATCTGTAAAGTCAATGATCATTAAATAACAAATAAGCACAAACTCATAATATCAGGCCCAAAATTTTTTGGTCTAAAATGTTCAAGCTAAATTGGTAAAACCGAAACCAAACCAAACCCATTGTGGACTAAACCCGTTGCAGAAATCGAAAAGAACGAAACTAATGGTTATCAAAAATCCCAAACAAGTAATATTTTGGTTTGATTTAAGCCCAAAACCGGCACATGCACACCTATGAGTGTGCATTAGTGAATATACTATTTATGTATATGATGATGCATAATTTATTTACTGGTGAATAGAGTAAGTGGTCACTAGTAAGGGAAGGTTCCCCTACAAATTTTGTTTTGCCTAAGAAGTGATGAGTATTTTAACAACTCAATATTCAACTCAAACGAACTTCGCTTGAACTCACTTTTATGGAGTTGAAACCGGCTCGTTGAACCCTCAAACCTAAACTCTAAGGCTAAACCCTAAAGCTAATATCTTAAAGCTAATCCCTAAGCTAAGCCCTAAAAAGTAAGTACTAAAACTAAGGGGCTGTTTGTTTACCTCTTAATGAGGCTTTTAATAGTTCAGACTTCTTACTGGTTCAACACTTAATGGTTCAGAGTGTTAGTTTCACAAGCAGATGTCTGAATGGTTCAGACATTTGCCTCTGAATGATTAAGATTTATACAGAGTCTGAATGGTTAAGACCTCTAATCTGAATTGATCAGACATTTGCCTCTGAAGGGTTAAGCACTATACAGACTTTTAATGGTTTGGACCTCTTACTGGTTCAACACTTAATGGTTCAGACCTCTTACTGGTTCAGCACTTGACCATTCAGATGTTGCCAAACAGCCCCTAAACCTTAAAAGCTAAAGCCAAAAGGCTAGATTATATAAGCTAACATGGTAAGAGTTCAATGAGTGGGTTCCAACGCCGCTAGAATGAGTTCAATTAGAGTTCGTTCGAGCAAGTTACTATAAAATAAAAATACTTCTTTCTTACCTACCTCGTTACAATAAAATAAAATAAATATATACCATGTTCATACATCATATCGAATGGTGAATGCATTAACTGTGTAAAATGAGCATTAACTGTGTACACGGCGATGTATGTCAATCAACTTAAATATAAAATCTTATGAACATAGTAGAACACAAATGAAGCATTAACTGTGTACACGGCGATATATGTCAATCAACTTAAATATAAAATCTTATGAACATAATAGAACACAACTGAAATCAGAACACACAATAAAAGTAAAATTGGTATGTATTGATTGTTGAATATGAAGAGAAGTATTAATGTAAGACGATGGAATTCGTAGATTTAGAATGTGGAAATGAACATGAACACGTTTGTCTTCTAAACGAACAAATATGTACAAGAAAAATGTCCGTGACGTTCGTTTGTTCGGTTAAAGTTCACATAACCAACATGATCAAGCCCTATCCATGTTCAATCACTTCCTATACAAGCCTATTAATCACCGACCTAAAAGGGGGAACAAAAATGGAACGCCCAAACCATTAGATGAAAAAGGGAAATTGGAAAAATGGAACGCCCAAACCATGTTCGGTTAAAGTTCACATAACCAACATGATCAAGCCCTATCCATGTTCAATCACTTCCTATACAAGCCTATTAATCACCGACCTAAAAGGGGGAACAAAAATGGAACGCCCAAACCATGTTCGGTTAAAGTTCACATAACCAACATGATCAAGCCCTATCCATGTTCAATCACTTCCTATACAAGCCTATTAATCACCGACCTAAAAGGGGGAACAAAAATGGAACGCCCAAACCATTAGATGAAAAAGGGAAATTGACATGTAATAATCTCAACTAGACGTCATTGACCATTGCCAGTCACACATTTGAATATTCCCCATGCCAGTCCCACCTTTCACTTATTTTTCCTCCACCGGTTCTCAGTTAAAAAAAACTTAACGGAGTTAAGTTTTTTTCTGAACTATAAGCTGACGTTTTAGGGCTTTTGATCAGAACGAGAATACGAGTCTAATAATGTAAAACTTACCTTGAAATTGTGCTCTAAATGATAAAAACGGTGTTTCAATTTGGGTGTTTAAACTTTCAATTAACAAAAATCAAGTCATTTGGAGCACCGTTTCAAGGTATGTTTTACATCAATAGACTCGTATCCTCGTTCTGATCAAAAGCCCTAATACGTCAGTTTGTAATTCGAAAAAAAACTTAACTCTGTTAGGTTTTTTTAATTGAGGACCGGTGAAGGAAAAATATGTGAAAGATGGAACTGGCATTGGGAATATTCA
The DNA here is from genome assembly GCF_002127325.2 of Helianthus annuus. NCBI lineage: Eukaryota > Viridiplantae > Streptophyta > Magnoliopsida > Asterales > Asteraceae > Helianthus > Helianthus annuus. Next base: position 161,766,392 of record NC_035441.2, on the reverse strand, counting down.
AAGGTGGGACTCGCAATAACCAATGACGTCTAGTTGGGATTACAGGCCATTTCCCAGATAAAAATTCACCCAAAGAGAAGCAGGACCAATGAGTTTTACTACTTGCTCAATTCGAGATTTAACTACAACTTTGTCCAGAGTTCCAAATACATATTATGGTAGTACCTACAGTACAATCATGATGAACAACATTCCCAGACACAAAAGGAAAGGAGATGACATTCTTAGGAACCGATAAGAAGGTAAGAACAAGATGATTCTAGTTAGAAATCAGGAGTTGCTTGTAAAACATCTGTTGTGTTCGATACTAGTAAGGTTTTTTTGGTTGTGATAACCATGTTTGTACACCATAGATGATATAACACTAGGTTGTTCTTGATTACTTCAGTGCTAGAGTCTAGAACACCACCACCGATTTCATAAACACCAATTTGTTGAACAAAGCCACCATTCCTTGTAAATTAGTAAGGACAACTCTTAAAAACATAAACATAATTGTCACCAAGCACATCTAGCAGATAACTTGATCGATTTGTAAATCTGGATTCTAACAGCACCTTTGTATAACAAATCATACTACACGTTTTTAAGATGATAAAGGCATACACTCAGTCACTCCATTAGTCCACTATGTTGATGCCACAGCCCTTCACAAACAAGGACTATTTTCACATGCTCACACCATGATTACACAATTTGTATCAGAATATCAAGAGCATAGAATCTTAGAGATGATACGAAAAATAATACGAACAACCAGAACATTTCAATGATACACGATAGTAATTCACACAATATTCTAGTTCGAAAGGATATATAGAATACAATGCATGTGATGAAATTCCACGCAACTTATGGCTTCGTGTTCGTATCAAGTTGCAAGAGTTGATTGGCAAAAAGTAACGGGGAGACACAATGAAGAAGTGTATCTCATAGAGGTAAATGTGTTCTAACTTTAAGCATATTTTCTTACAAAAACCAGGATCATTTTCTGTGTTTTCTCTAACTTTAATCATTCTCTCTTTGCCGTCTAGCACTAACTTGATCATCAGAGAAAAACACGAGTCCACTCTCATTTGGATCTCATAAGTAAACATAAAAGTGTTCATAGTCGATTACATCATCACAGCCCCTGAGTAATCAAAGCCGATCTTCCACACCAAGTCTTGAGGTCCATGTTCCGGATAGAAACAAACAATAGAAATAATAGTATTAAATTACTACGTTGATCCAACCCTTCCATCTTACAATTTCAGTTAAGTGATGTTCCTTCCTATGGCTGTAGAACTCCTATAACCCCACACACAATGTAAACCAACACTACTACACCATTGCCTTAAAGGTCATGGAACATTGGCGCATAAACCTTAAACTTTGTTAAAAAAGAGTAAACAAAAGATTAAACCCCGAACATCCTCTAGATTTGACCGCAACCGGCAACAATCAACTATATGATCTAGTCTTTCGATACATGCAGGTCGAGTTTACATAAAAGTTCATTTAGCAACCCATAAGTCTATGCTCCAAACTCAGCTAGTAAAACTTACACTCGTCATACCATAATTATAAGCACGTTTGGTATCATACAAATATATACACAAGAAACGATATCATACTGTTTTGCATACAAGAATGACTTTACACATTCTGTATAATTGTCCCAAAATTTAGGAAATAATTATCAATAATCAAGAAGAGGTTGCAGTGTAGAGGGAATAACCAGAAATGACAGAGCTGAACGCAAAGGCAACAAAAGCCGCGAAACCCAAACCAACTGATGCAGTAGCCAGCTCTGGGAACTTGTCTGCACCCCAGTTTGATTTCCAATCATCCACTCTGGTGGCTGCTGATGATCCCGACGATATCAGCAGGTATGTCAGCATCTGAAAGTTTACCAATTTTCAGCAACAGTTAAGAAACAATTTATGATAATCTGATAATTTAGGGTTTAAACTTCATATAACTTGCCTGATCCATGGCGAAATCGAAGTAGTAACGGAGATTGTGGCGTCTGCTGGAATGATTTCCTGTGGCCAGTTGATACGCCAGATCACATCCTTGTAACACAGCGTATGCAAATCCGATCACATTCACTCCCATGGAGTACCTGCAAATCCACCAAGGTTATCAAGTAACTTCAAGAGTGAAGAATTTTTTATTTCTAGGTTTTCTAGCAAAGTGACAAGTGTTTCTCAAAGGATTAGAAAGAGTTTTTGGTTTATAGGGAGTTTGCTACCTAAGGCAGTGGACTCTAAGAAAATCTAACACCAGACATTCACGTGACAAGGAAAGCGAACTCCTCCATTACGCCGCTGACATGTCAAAACTAAAAATTAAAAAAAAGAGTCCTCCTTTGACTAGTGATTGAGTCTCCTCCTTTAACTAGCAGACTCCCTAGAAACCAAAATAAGCTTAAAACATCTTAGAAACGCTTATGATTGAGTCTGCTTCTTTGACTAGCGCCCCCTAGAAACCATAATAAGTTAAAAAAAAACCTCCTAGAAACACTTATGACCGATTCTGCTCCTTTAACTAGCGATTGATTTGAGTTTGCTCCTCAACTAGTGGACTTCCTACAAATAAAATAAGTTCATAAACCTCCTAGAAACGCTTATGACCAAGTCTGCTCCTTTAACTAGTGGACTTCATATCAAATCAAAATAAGTTCATAAACCTCCTAGTAACATTTATGTCGAGTCTGCTCCTTTAACTAGCGATTGATTGAGTTTGATCCTCTAACTAGTGGGCTTCCTACGAATCAAAATAAGTTCATAAACCTCCTAGTAACATTTATGTCGAGTCTGCTCCTTTAACTAGTGATCGATCGAGTTTGCTCCTTTAGCTAGTGGACTCCCTAGAAATCAAAATAAGTTTAAAAACCCCCTCGAAACCCTGGTAATCAAGCCCGCTCCTCCGACTAACAGACTCCCTACAAACCAAAACAACTTTTCTACAGAAATCAATAAAAAAATATCTAATTAAACAACTAAAAGTTACCGGAACTCCTTGTAACGGTAGTACGAGTCAAGAGCCCATCCCTGACGCTTATCAGTAGCCATAACCGACAACGACACCAAACAAAACAACAATTCGAAAACCCTAAACCCTAACGCTATCTTCCTCATCGAACCTTCTTTATCCGCTCTCCTTCCACCCGCCCTAAACCGCCTCCCTCCTCCTCCTCCGCCACCGCCAACGCCGCCGCCACCTGCTCGCAACTCCTCCTCCGGCCGCCGTACGAATCCGTCACGTGCGCCGTGATCCGCTTTCGTAACCGTCGGAGTCTCCTCTCGAACATACCGGTTGACCATCGGCACCGGCGTCGGTGACGTCACTCTCTCCGCCGGCAACTCCGGCAACGGATCTAACGGCGGCGATCCGTGTGATGCTTCTGGTTGTTGTTGTTGTTCTGGTTCTGGTCTTTCTGGAGAGAATCTATGGCTGAGAGATGATAGAGATGATAAGGACGATGCCGGAGAATCTTCCGGTGACCTGGCGGAGAGAGAGAGAGATGGGGGTGGTTTCCGATCTCGGAGTTGACGGGAAGCGGAAGTTGCGGGTGAATCGACATCGGTTTGTGGTTGTTGTTTTGATTCTGTTTCCATAGTGAAATCAAGCTGTTGAGTTCAATCAGAAGAGGTTTTGTTTAACAAGTGGATTGGTTGGTTGGATGAAGGGAAAAGCTGTATATAGGTTCCAAGGTTGTTTGGACATATCTTAACATGTTGGTAATTACACTTTGAGTTTTTATTTATTTATTTAATTTGTTTTGCTTTGCTTTGTGTATTAGTATTTTATAATTAAATTATCTGTTTTTATACCTTTTAATATTTTGATATTTGGTAGCAAAAAAATATCTTTCATATAAGAGTAAATCACGTTTTTAGCCCCTGTGGTTATATCACTTTTACTATATTAACCCAAAATAAGAATTTTTAACATATCTGCCCCCATGGTCTCTACAACTAACCATTTTGACCCTTAAGTCTAACCATTTTAGGCCCCATGGTCTCTATAACTAACCATTTTGGCCCCCCATGATCTCTAGACTTAGGGGCTAAAATGGTTAGTTATAGAGACCATGAGAGCAGATATGTTAAAAATTCTTATTTTGGGCTAATATAGTAAAAGTGATATAACCACATGGGCCAAAAACGTAATTTACTCTTTAGATAATTAAAAACTAGAGGGAAAATTAGAATGTTAGTTTTGTTAGAAAGAAACTCTTAGAAGGAAAAGACACTTAAGGGTAAGTATCCAATTATTACTTGTCACATTAAATATTGCTCAAAGTACCTATTACCTAAAGAGGTGACGGCGTCTATCCATACTGCAATTTTATTTATTTATTTTAAATAGAGTTGTTAATGTAAAAAATAAACTTCATTAAAATAAAAATACAAATACATAATTCAAATTCAACCATAAACCAGATAATAAATTAAAAAATGACAATGTGAGAAAATAAAACAACCTAGAAATCCGGTAAATGACTCGTCGGCCAACCCCATTTTTCCGCAAGTTCTCGTTTACGGGCTACAAAGACTTTTTTCACTTCGACGGTGAGATTTTTGTGAGGCGTAATATACGTTTGAAAATCTCTATCTCTTGCAGCATGAGCGACACTTTTGCGTTATTCGTTAATCAAGGCGTAGAGGCTTGGGTATTTTCTTTTCTTGCATCGGCCAACTTTTGCATCCTCGCTTCCTTCTTCTGGGCGTAAGATCTTATTTCGTCACTTACCAATCCATGTTGGCTTGTAGTTTGGCTTGACGAACCCGGAGTTCTAACTTCTGCCATCCTCTTAGGTTGTGTTGGGCTAACTTCGTAGTTCAAGTCCAACACCGACTTATCGAATGGCCCGAAGTTAGCCGAATCTGAGGATTTTCTCTTGCTAGAACTTCCACCGGAATCTTCGTTCAATAAGTCAATTTGACCCAATTTGGGCACCTCTGTAATAACGTTCCATGCAAAACCGTACTTAAACGCTTGTTTATGTTTTTTTAGAAAATCTTCTTGCGCCTTTTCCAAAAGTTTTAAATCATTGCACCCGCTTTTATGAATGCGATCCTATTCAACAAGTCAATTTGACCCCATTTGGGCGCCTCTGTAATAACGTTCCACGCAACACAGTACTTAAACGTTTGTCTGTGTTTTTTTTAGAAAATCTTCTTGCACCTTTTCCAAAACTTTTAAATCATTGCACCCGCTTTTATGAATGCGATCCTATATTTATAAAAAAACAATGATAATATACAAATTCATTTATAAAACTATAACAAGTTAAAGTTAATTAAAATAAAATATAATTTTAACCGCTTGAATGTAAAGGTCGTTGAACTAATCAATTTTCATCAACATTGGACCCCATTTTGAGTTTATTTGATTGTGCGTTCGGTCGGCACTACCCCAATCCCAACGAAGTGTTTGTGGACCGATTTCCACAAATCGTCTCTTCTTTGATGGTTTCCTTTTAACCGGTCCACCGATACGTGGAGGTATGCTTTAGCTAACATTTCTTCCTCCTCGGGCCTCCATTCCGTTCGGTTCGCCCGATTAGCGAATTACCTTTTTCTTGCCTTTAGTGTTTTCCACAACCTTCTCTACACACTCTTCACTTCCAACTTGCATTTCTTCCAATTTAGGATCAAACTGCGTTTCTTGGACGTATTCCTTATCACCCTCATCTTCATCAAGGTCATGACATAGTGGTAGCTCTCGTTCTTCATTTTCTTCTTCAAAATGACATGGGTTTCTAGACATCACAAATGGTTCGAAGTTTTGCATCGCTTCAAAATGAAGTGCACCTTCCAGCTCTAAGAACTCCTTAGGCAAACCCCACTGCAAGTTCTGTAAAAAGGCAGGACATAAGCAAAAGGAATGCCATGACTTTAAGGAGTGGCTGGCTAAGAAAGGTAACAATTTTTTCATGATACTTGAGTCCTATAATTTAAATGTTCCTGCTAATTCTTGGTGGTTTGATTCTGGTTCTATGGTTCCTGTAACCAACTCTACTCATGGATTCCTTTTAATCCGGAAGATGGGAAGAAACCAAAGAACACTTAAAGTTGGGGATGATCGAGAATTAGAAGTGAAGGGCATAGGAACATTACAATTATTTAGGAAAACTGGTTTATGCATTAAACTTTATGATACCTTATATGTTCCTTAGGTAACTCGGAACCTTGTATCAGGACCAAAGTTATACATGGACGGTTTATTGTTTTCCATGGTCATCGCAAACTCTCTATTCTCTATGATTCCGTTGTTTATGGTACCGACGTTCTGGATGATGGTCTTTATAGATTAGAACTAGATGATGATTTTTTCTAAATCTTTGTTGTCATATAACATTAATGAATCACTCACAAAAATGAAAGAGAAACGAGACTTAGAGATTTCATCCATGTTGTGGCATCAACATTTAGGCCACATCTCAAGAGAACGATTAAATCGTCTCGTAAAGGATGAAGTCTTACCTCCTCTCGATTTCACTGATTTTGGAACATGTGTCAAATGTCTTAAAGGCAAAATGACATTAGCGAATAAAAAAGGTGCTACTAGGAGCTCTAATTTATGAGAAAACTCATTCACACTGACATTAGTGGTCCTTACCAAACCGTTGGCATCACTGGACATACTTCATTTATCACTTTCATTGATGATTATTCTCGTTACATGTACTTGTATCTCATTTAGGAAAAATCTGAATCTCTTACAACTTTTAAAGATTATAAAGCTGAAGTTGAAAAACAACTAGATCGTCAAACTAAAGTTGTGAGATCAGATAGAGGCGATGAATATTATAGAAGACATACTAATGTAGGTCAAGCTCCTGGTCCATTTTATGAGTTTTGTAAGGGTCAGGGGATTGTAAACCAATACACCATGCCTGGTACACCTCAGCAGAACGATGTCGCTGAACGAAGAAACCATACCCTTATGAACATGGTGCGCAGTATGTTAGCCAACACTAATTTACCATTATTCCTCTAGACTGAAGCGTTAAAAGCAGCTCTTAATATACTCAACAGAGTTCCTTCTAAGGTTGTCCCTAAAACTCCTTATGAACTTTGGACTGGAAGGAAACCGAGTCTTAAATATATGAAAGTATGGGGCTGCATTGCTGAAGAAAAACTTTATAAGCCTTTCCTAAGGAAACTTGAACCTAAAACAGTTACCTGTTTCTTTATCGGGTATCCTGATTACTCAAAGGTTACCGTTTCTATTGTCCTTCCCATGTCACTCGTATTATTGAAACCAAGCGTGCTGCTGTAACACCCCGTGTTTCGAAAGTCAAAGTCAAAGTCAACATTGAAGTCAAAGTAAGAAAAGATTGCTAATTGCGATTTGTCACTCCTTGCCCAACTGCTGTTTTGACTTCTTTGACTCATAAATAGTCTATTTACTTTATTACGTTAGTTGTATTATGTGGAGTACTTGTTATAATCGATGTTTATCGCTTGTTTTATCGCTTTATCGCTTATTGCATCGCAACCGCATTCGCAACTCGAATTATGCGTTCTGGTTATTGTTTTACGTGTGTGTGCCTTTTGTGTGTTACTTGTGCATGTTTATTTATGTTTATGTTGTGGTGATCAATCGAAACGCAATCGCAACGCTATCGCAATCGAATCGCAAACGCTAAACGCAAGATATTTAGGATGATTATATGTTAGATATAGTAGTTGGGATTAATGAGAAACTCTATCACATCACAACGCTCAACACGCGAATCGAAACAACAAAACTCGTCGCGCCGAACACTCGAATCGAGTGGCCGACCGATCGAGTTGCCACCCGATCAGGTTGCCACTCGATCGAGTTGCCACACGATCGAGTTGCCGCCCGATCGGGTTGCCACCCGATCGACCAGCCACTTTCCCCACTTTCCATTTTGGGAAACCCTATAAATACCCCTTATATGTCACATCACTTGATGTGACAGCTCTCACTTGACTCAGCTCGCTCCAGCCCACTTTTCTTCTGATTTCTCGCGATTCTTGTAAGTTTTCAACCAAAATCTTGTACTTTCTTGATCTACACGCACTCCTACACCTTTCTATCTTTTGAATCTTAACTTTTAACCGTGAAATCACTAGATTTGAGGTGTTTTAGGATGATGTCATCATGGAGTTCTTATGAACTTCATGTTTTGGCTTCAATCCACCAAGAACAACTTAGATCTGAATGATTTCCACATAACTAAACAAAGATCTTGCGTTGATCTGAACATATTCATGGTGAAAAGGATTGAAAGATGGTTTTCTAACTTTCTTTCAACTCTTTTACACTCAATGCACTCAAAACCGATAGAATCGGAGCTTGTTCTGATCTTCTACTCCTTCGCGTTGATGTGTTGGTTTAAGATCTGAATTCTATCCAAGAGACTACCGGTTTCGGGTTAAACATGAAACACCGTCTCGGACCGTAACTGGTCGGACTAGGGTGATTCCTGTCCGATCCGATTACTTGAGCCATGAAGAGGTTCTGTTGTTTAACACGTTATGACACTGCCTCGAACAAAACGCAAACTATCAAAACAACCAAGTGTAAAGACGATCAGGTTGAGTGGGACGGATTGTCGTCCGATCTGATTGCCACCTGATCGGCTTGCACCTTGGTCCCACACTTAACTTTTATTTCAACTTTTTGAGGTTGTGAACATCGAACGGATTGTCGTCCGATCGGATTGCCATCCGATCGGATTACCACCCGACCATGTGATGTTTGGACTTCAACACTTAAACAATTTTCAACATGTTCAATGCATTACTAGTTCCAACGGATTGCCACCCGAACGGTAGACTACTCGATCGGGTGACAACACCGCTGTGAACTTTTTCTCTGAGAAATGTCTCGCTGAACGGATCGCCGCCCGATCGGACCGCCGTTCGATCGACCGACCTGAAAGGTAGAGATACTTCTATGTTTTCAAAATGCTACAACGAAAACTTCAAAGTACAAGCCATCATACACAAACACATCCATCCCAAACGAGGTAACAATCCAATCGAATGGTCACCCGATCGACTGGCCATCCGATCGGATTACCATCCGACACTTGACACTTTACACCGTTTTACGCGCCCCTTATCGTTTATGCTATCGTTCTGACAGGCTAAACTCACTCTAGCGCTCCCTTCAATCCATCATCACTATGAGTATACTCGAACCCTTTTTGCTTTATGCACTTTTGGGTGTTACATACGTTACTTATTCTAAATCACATTGAACACACTACGCAATACTTGAACGCTAACCGCTACTGCATTTTATACGTGACTCAATGAATGCTTGTTTGTTATGTTTACACATGGATTGTTGTCTACCTGCCTTAGCAACGATAGTACTATAGTTTGGACTCAGCACCTGTTCACTCAGGGGTTGTTAAGGACAATTAATCACATGGTTCATAGTGGTGAACATGCGTTAAGAACTGCCTTGCGCAGTCAACCCGCAGTCATTGGTATTGATAGGATCATGTCGATAACTTACGTGCTTCATTTCACGCATTGTACGTGCTGGTTAGGCGTAAACGATTCCGAACTCTATTATATCTATTAAACTTGTATGCTCACCTTTACACCATGTGTATTGACTTTTACTTTAACGTATGTGGCAGGTGCTTAAGATGTTAAAATGCTTGGCTTGCTGTGAAATCGAGGCTAGGAAAGAGTCTAGAAACAAAGACAATTTATTTTATTTGAAATCTGAGTTGTCGGAACAGAACCATTTATCTTGATTTTTGTCTGTAATAACTATGCTACTTGTTATGTCAAGGTATGGGACGTGATGTTTAAATAATTGGTAATCGTAGTTGTTATGGAAACTTCTGGACAATCTGTTTCGCTCAGTGTCGCGCCCTGATGATTCCGCCATCGGTTGGGTGTGACAGATTGGTATCATAGCCATAACTATAGGGAATTAGGCAAGACTCGACCTAGTCCGGGTCGATGTCTTAGAAACAACCTAGTCTATAGTTAGGAACCAACAGACCAACTTGCGCAAACCCTTAGGGGTGTTGTACGAGCTTACCTGCTATCTCTCGCTATTCTCGCTTACGCTACACTATTATTGCACTTTAATTTTAAAAAATAAACGAGCGATTAGGTCAAGATTAGGTGTGAAAACCGCAAACTCTCGAATAAGTTGCTTGTTCGACCCGCATTTTATCCACAAATAGGACAAATTGCGTTGAATCAGGAGTGATATTCACACTTTAACGCATATTTTCTTCTCTATTTTATCAAAACCGGAACGGAGTTGTTAAGTCAGGGGTGAATCCCGAACCTTGACGACCTGTTCCGATCTCTACTTTGGTTTTTACAAAACTCTCAGCAAAGTCTCGACGGACTCCAACGACTTGAAGTCGCACTATAACTGGAAGGATGCGTGCCGTTCGCCCAAAATCGAGGCGAGAACACAGTCCCGAAGGCCAAAGTGTGTACCAAAGGTCCTTGTGAATAGTCGAACCACTTTGGGTAGTCGACGTCTATCAGCCTAAGACATTCTATTATCCGATTTCAAGCTCGCAATTTCCGATTTTTATGTGTTTCGATTCTGAGCCCGCAACTGCTAACTCTGATATTTGTCACTTTTATGTGGATTTTACGTGTTTGATATGGATTTTTCTGTTATATGGTTTCGATTTTTGATGATCTATTCTCTTTTCACTTTAATCGACATACATGACTCGCACTTCACACCTACTTCAAACCGCTGACAAATCGTCGGATAATTGCATGCTATATTACTCGCTGCCTACTCGCTAGTCGCAATCGCTACTCTCAAACACGCGTGAACTGTGAATGATAGGTTTCTGTATTCTGACTGCTTCTATGTGCCTCTATGTGCCCTATGTGCCCTACGTGCCTTACGTGCTTATGTGAATCTGTGCTTATGTGCCTACGTGATTATGTGTTACATGATTGTGTTCCTGAGCTTTAGTGGTATTAGGTGTGTGAGGTGAGATTCGATTATGTTGTGTTTGAGTCCTGTGGCGAGGTCTGTTGCAGACAATGTCGTCATCTGGATCCCTCCACTCTCGAACTGCTCGCCAAAACCAGAAAGAAAAACGCCTTGCTGCTCTCGTCGCTTAACAGATAGCGAAAGTTATTCCTCAAATCGTTAGCGACCTGCAAGAGAATACCAGTAAGTCTTCAGAAGAGTCCAGGACAGATTCGCCAAAGTCTGTTTTTAGCTTCAAGCAGTTCAAAGCTTGCGGTCCGAAAGAATTCACTGGCGAAGATGGCGCTACGGCCTTATTCCAATGGTTTGATTCGATCGAGGTCACCCTGCGCCAGAGTTGCTGTCCTGATAATCTCCGCACTCTGAACGCCACTGGCGTCTTCGAGTCCCGCGCATTAGACTGGTGTACGGCCGAGAGAAATTGACATGGGATGAGTTGAAGGACGTCATGTTGGAAGAGTTCTGCCCTCCCCATGAGCGCCAAAAGTTGGAGGACGAATTCTAGCATATCAAGCAGAAAGATGGTGACAATGCTGCTTTAACTGCTCGCTTCAAGTAGCTCCGTATCATCTGTCCTGATCAAGTGAAGACACTTGAGATCACGATCAAGAAATATATCCGTGCTCTGCCGGACAGTGTGGCTGATTTTGTTCAGGCTGCCAAGAGAACTACCATCGAGGAGACTTATCTGCTCGCCGCTGAGATCAATGATAAGCAAGTTAAGGCTGGTGTCTGGGACAAAGCCTCGAAGAATCTGCATCAAGTTACCCCCGCCGCATCTGCTGAAATTGCCGTCGCCGCTCCTCAATCTTCAAAGTCCTCTCGTCGCAAGAGGAAGAATGCTAACAAGAACTGTGTTGTCACCACCGCTGCCCCGCTCCAAGCTGTACCAGCACAACATCAACCTCAACACCAATCAGCTGCAGCACTAGTTACCTATGCACCGCCTGCAAAGCATGCATATACTGGTCCTCACCCTGCCTGCCCGACATGTACCTATCATCATCCAGTGGGTATCGCCTACAGATTTTGTGTACATTGCAACATGTACGACCACTTCACCGCCAACTGCCATACAGGTCCTCGACAAGCACCAGCTCCAGCTACTGCTCATCAAGCTCTACTTCCCGCTCCTCAAGGCCAGCAAGCGGCTCAGGCACCCACGATCAATGCTAGAGTCTGCATTGCGTGTGGTGATCCCAACCACTTCGCAAATATGTGCCCAAACCGAGTTGTGAAGCAAGAGCCACAATAGCAGCAGCCCCAGCAACAGCAGCAACAGCTTCAGCAGCAACAACAACAAGCAGCTTGCGCCCGAACTTTCAACATCAATGCGCGCCAGGCCCAGGCTGACAACAATGTAGTCGACGGTACGTTTCTCGTGAATGGTATTTATGCTTCGTGTTTGTTTGATACTGGAGCCGATAACTATTTTGTATCGTTTGAGATCGAAAAGCTCCTTAATCGTAAGTGCTCCCATCTCTCCTCAACGTTCGATGTTGAAGTCGCCACCGGAAGAACCGTCGCCGTCAATTCTGTTATCAGTGATTGTACTCTCGAGCTCAACAATCACATCTTTCTGATCGACCTTATTCCGATGCAGCTCGGAAGTTTTGACATCATAGTAGGCATGGACTTTCTTCATGAAAACCATGCTGAACTTGTGTGCTTTGATAAGATGATCTGATTTTCGCTCGCAAATGGCGACCAACTGTGTGTTTATAGAGGAACTCCTTCAAAAGGTCTCAAACTTATGTCACGTGTCCAAGCTAGCAAGTATCTCCGCAAGGAATACAGAGCTTTCTTGGCTAACATTGTAGTAGCGGAGAAGGAAAAGAAAGGAAGTCCTGGAGTGAACGATGTTCCAATGGGTCGCGAATTTCCTCAGGTATTTCCTGATAATCTTCCCGGTCTTCCGCCAAGTCGTGACATCGACTTTCGTATCGACCTCATTCCTGGAGCCAATCCTGTTGCTAAAGCTCCTTATCGACTCGCCCCGTCCGAAATGCGTGAACTCTCGAGTCAGCTCCGTGAATTACTTGATAAAGGCTTCATTCGCCCGAGCACCTCTCCTAGGGGCGCACAAGTCCTCTTCGTCAAAAAGAAGGATGGGTCGTTTCGGATGTGCATCGACTATAGGGAATTGAATAAGCTAACCATCAAGAATCGTTATCCCCTGCCTCGAATCGATGATTTGTTTGATAAGTTACAAGGTGCTACGTGTTTCTCGAAGATCGATCTACGCTCAGGCTATCACCAACTACGCATCCAAGAGGAGGATATACCCAAAACCGCTTTTAGCACTCGATACGGCCACTACGAGTTCGTTGTTATGCCTTTTGGTTTAACCAACACACCCGCGGTTTTCATAGATCTGATGAATCACGTGTGTAAGCCATTTCTCGACTGCTTCGTCATTGTGTTCATCGATGATATCCTGATCTATTCTAAGTCGAAAGCCGAACATGCGCAACATCTACGTTTGGTTCTCGAGCTACTCCAAGGGAATCGACTCTACGAAAAGTTCTCCAAGTACGAATTTTGGCTGGAGGAGGTCCAATTCCTCGGTCACATTGTCAATAGTCAAGGTATTCATGTCGATCCCGCGAAGATTGAAGCCGTTAAGAGTTGGGTTACGCCTAAGAACCCGTCTGAAGTCCGTTCTTTTCTCGGACTAGCGAGCTATTATCGCCGATTTATCGAAGGATTCTCTAAAATCGCTGTGCCGCTAACTTCCCTCACGCATAAAGGCAGATCCTTTGTTTGGGGAACTGAAGAAGATTTTGCCTTCCAAACTCTCAAGCACATGCTTTGCAATGCTCCCGTCCTTGCTTTACCCGACGGAAACGACGACTTTATCGTCTATTGTGATGCCTCGAACCTTGGTCTTGGTTGTGTTCTCATGCAACGAGACAAGGTTATCGCCTACGCATCTCATCAGCTCAAGATCCACACGAAGAACTATACAACCCATGACCTCGAGCTAGGCGCAGTTGTTTTTGCGTTGAAGATTTGGCGACACTACCATTATGGTACAAAGTGTACGGTCTTCACCGACCATAGGAGCTTACAACACATCTTCAATCAGAAAGAACTTAATATGCGTCAACGTCGATGGGTAGAACTTCTCAGCGATTACGACTGTGAGATCCGTTACCATCCTGGCAAAGCAAATGTCGTCGCCGACGCTCTAAGCCGACGGAGCGATTTGCATAGCACCCTCAATGTTCAAGCCTAGAATCATCTCGAAACCTTCATCCGCGAAGCCCAACATGCTTGCTTTACCGAACGAACCTTGAAGAAGGAAAGGATCTACCATGATGGAGCCCATCAAGTGAATAAGTCGAATGGGATATTCCATTATCTGGACCGAATCTGGATCCCTAAACGGACCGATTTACGACAGATTCTAATGGACGAAGCCCATAAGTCCCGATATTCTATTCATCCTGGTGCCGATAAAATGTACCAGGACCTTCGCTACAAGTGCTGGTGGCCGGGCATGAAGAGGGATATCGCTCTCTATGTTTCGAAGTGCCTGACTTGCTCAAAGTCATAGCCAAGCATCAAAGACCCTGTAGCTTACTTGAATAATCCGCGATCCCAATGTGGAAGTGGGAAAGTATAACTATGGACTTCATAACGAAACTTCCACGCACGCCATCAAGTCACGACAGCATATGGGTTTTCGTTGACCGTTTGACCAAATCTGCTCATTTTCTGCCGATACGAGAAGACTACAAGGTAGAAAGATTAGCCCGGATCTACACCAATGAGATCATTTGTCGACATGGGACGCCTCGCGACATCATCTCTGACCGTGACGCTCGGTTTACCTCGCGTCTATGGGAAACGTTACAAACAGTTCTCGGTACTACGCTTAATCTAAGTACCGCTTTTCATCCCCAAACCGACGGTCAGACTGAAAGAATGATCTGTACCCTTGAAGACATGCTCCGTTCGTGTGTCATAGATTTCGGTGGTAATTGAGACGCATACTTACCTTTAGTCGAATTCTCGTACAATAACAGTTATCATTCCAACATTCAAATGGCACCGTTTGAGGCATTATACGGAAGAAAATGTCGATCGCCTATTGTGTGGCAACAGATCAGACACTAGCAATTAACCAGTCCTAAGCTACTGCAAGAAACGACTGACAAAATCCTCCAAATTCGAGAAAACCTGCTGAAAGCTCGGAGTCGTCTTAAAAGTTACGCCGATAGACGACGCAAGCCCCTTGAATTTGACGTTGGTGACCACGTACTCCTAAAGGTATCACCTTGGAAGGGTGTGGTCAGATTCGGGAAGAAAGGAAAGCTCGTGCCTCGATATGTTGGACCTTTTAAGATTCTGGAAAGGATCGGAAAAGTGGCCTACAGACTCGAACTACCGGAGGAACTTAGCAACGCCCACCCGACTTTCCATGTGTCAAACCTCAGAAAGTGCCTGACTGAGCATGATTTGTACGTACCTCTTGAGGATCTTCAAGTAAACGAAACACTACACTTCGTGGAGAAGCCTGCCGAGATCATGGACCGCCAAACCAAGCAGCTCAGACGCTCACGCATTCCCATTGTGAAGGTTCGATGGGAAGGCAAACGAGGCGCCGACTTCACTTGGGAACTCGAAAGCGACATGAAGGCGAAGTACCCACAACTGTTTGTTACGGCGTCGGCCTAATTTCGGGACGAAATTCCCTTAAGTAGGGGAGGCTGTAACACCCCGTGTTTCGAAAGTCAAAGTCAAAGTCAACATTGAAGTCAAAAGAAGAAAAGATTGCTAATTGCAATCTGTCACTCCTTGCTCAACTGCTGTTTTGACTTCTTTGACTCGTAAATAGTCTATTTACTTTATTACGTTAGTTGTATTATGTGGAGTACTTGTTATAATCAATGTTTATCGCTTGTTTTATCGTTTTATCGCTTATCGCATCGCAACCGCATTCGCAAATCGAATTATGCGTTCTGGTTATTGTTTTACGTGTGTGTGCCTTTTGTGTGTTACTTGTGCATGTTTGTTTATGTTTATGTTGTGGTGATCAATTGAAACACAATCGCAACGCTATCGCAATCGAATCGCAAACGCTAAACGCAAGATATTTAGGATGATTATATGTTAGATATAGTAGTTGGGATTAATGAGAAACTCTATCACATCGCAACGCTCAACACGCGAATGGAAACAGCAAAACTCGTCGCGCCGAACACTCGAATCGAGTGGCCAACCGATCGAGTTGCCACCCGATCGAGTTGCCGCCCGATCGGGCTGCCACCCGATCAAGTTGCCGCCCGATCGGGCTGCCACCTGATCGAGTTGCCGCCCGAACGGGCTGCCACCCGATCGACCAACCACTTTCCCCACTTTCCATTTTGGGAAACCCTATAAATACCCCTTCTATGTCACATCACTTGATGTGACAGCTCTCACTCGACTCAACTCGCTCCAGCCCACTTTTCTTCCGATTTCTCGCTATTCTTGTAAGTTTTCAACCTAAATCTTGTACTTTCTTGATCTACGCGCACTCCTACACCTTTCTATCTTTTGAATCTTAACTTTTAACCGTGAAATCACTAGATTTGAGGTGTTTTAGAATGATGTCATCATGGAGTTCTTATGAACTGCATGTTTTGGCTTCAATCCACCAAGAACAACTTAGATCTGAACGATTTCCACATAAATAAACAAAGATCTTGCATAGATCTGAACATATTCATGGTGAAAAGGATTAAAAGATGGTTTTCTAACTTTCTTTCAACTCTTTTATACTCAATGCACTCAAAACCGATAGAATCAGAGCTTGTTCTGATCTTCTACTCCTTCGTGTTGATGTGTTGGTTTAAGATCTGAATTCTATCCAAGAGACTACCGATTTCGGGTTAAACATGAAACACTGTCTCTGACCGTAACTGGTCGGACTAGGTTGATTCCTGTCCGATCGGGTTACTTGAGCCATGACGAGGTTCTGTTGTTTAACACGTTATCACGCTGCCTCGAACAAAATGCAAACTATCAAAACAACCAAGTGTAAAGACAATCAGGTCGACTGGGACGAATTGCCGTCCGATCGGACAGCCACCCGATCGGCTTGCACCTTGGTCCCACACTTAACTTTTATTTCAACCTTTTGAGGTTGTGAACATCGAACGGATTGTTGTCCGATCGGATTGCCATACGATCGGATTACCACCCGACCATGTGATGTTTGGACCTCAACACTTAAACAACTTTCAACATGTTCAATGCATTACTAGTTCCAACGGATTGCCACCCGATCGGTAGACTACTCGATCGAGTGCCAAGACTGCTGTGAACTTGTTCTATGAGAAATGTCTAGCCGAACGGATCGCCGCCCGATCGGACCGCCGTTCGATCGACCGACCTGAAAGGTAGAGATATTTCTCTATTTTCAAAATGCTACAACGAAAACTTCAAAGTACAAGCCATCATACACAAACACATCCATCCCAAACGAGGTAACAATCCAATCGAATGGTCTCCCGATCGGATGACCATCTGAACGGATTGTCACCCGATCGACTGGCCATCCGATCGGATTGTCATCCAATTGGATTACTATCTGAAACTTGACACTTTACACCATTTTACGCGCCGCTTATCGTTTATGCTATCGTTCTGATCAGGCTAAACTCACTCTAGCGCTCCCTTCAATCCATCATCGCTGTGAGTATACTCGAACCCTTTTTGCTTTATGCACTTTTGGGTGTTACATAAGTTACTTAGTCTAAATCACATTGAACACACTACGCAATACTTTAACGCTAACCGCTACTGAATGTTATACGTGACTCAATGAATGCTTGTTTGTTATGTTTACACATGGATTGTTGTCTACCTGCCTTAGCAACGATAGTACTATAGTTTGGACTCAGCACCTGTTCACTCAGGGGTTGTTAAGGACAATTAATCACATGGTTCACAGTGGTGAACATGCATTACGAACTGCCTTGCGCAGTCAACCCGCAGTAATTGGTATTGATAGGATCATGTCGATAACTTACGTGCTTCATTTCACGCATTGTACGTGCTGGTTATGCGTAAACGATTTCGAACTCTATTATATCTATTAGACTTGTATGCTCACCTTTACACCATGTGTATTGACTTTTACTTTAACGTATGTGGTAGGTGCTTAAGATGTTAAAATGATTGGCTTGCTGTGAAATCGAGGCAAGGAAAGAGTATAGAAACAAAGACAATTTATTTTATTTGAAATCTGACTTGTCGGAACAGAACCATTTGTCTTGATTTTTGTCTATAATAACTATGCTACTTGTTATGTCATGGTATGGGACGTGATGTTTAAATAATTGGTAATCGTAGTTGTTATGGAAACTTCTGGACAATCTGTTTCGCTCAGTGTCGCGCCCCGGTGATTCCGCCATCGGTTGGGGTGTGACAGATTGGTATTAGAGCCATAACTATAGGGAATTAGGCAAGACTCAACCTAGTCCGGGTCGATGTCTTAGGAATAACCTAGTCGATAGTTGGGAACCAACATACCAAGTCGCGCATACCCTTTGGGGTTTTGTACGAGCTTACCTGCTATCTCTTGCTATTCTCGCTTACGCTACACTATCACTACACTCTAATTTTCAAAAATAAGCGAGCGATTAGGTGTGAAAACCGCAAACTCTCGACTAAGTTGCTTGTTCGACCCGCATTTTATCCACAAATAGGAGAAATTGCATTGAATCAGGAGTGATATCCGCACTTTAACGCATATTTTCTTCTCTATTTTATCAAAACATGAACGGAGTTGTTAATTCAGGGGTGAAACCCGAACCTTGACGACCTGTTCCGATCTCTACTTTGGTTTTTAAAAAAACTCTCACCAAAGTCTCGACGGACTCCAACGACTTGAAGTCGCACTATAACTGGAAGGATGCGTGCCATTCGCCCAAAATCGAGACGAGAGCACAGTCCCGAAGGCCAAAGTGTGTACCAAAGGTCCTTGTGAATAGTCGAACCACTTTGGGTAGTCGACGTTTATCAGCCTAAGACACTCTATTATCCGATTTCAAGCTCGCAATTTCCAATTTTTATGTGTTTCGATTCTGAGCCCGCAACTGCTAACTCTGATATTTGTCACTTTTATGTGGATTTTACGTGTTTGATATGGATTTATCTGTTATGTGTTTTCAATTTTTGATGATCTATTCGCTTTTCGCTTTAATCGACACACACGACTCGCACTGCACACCTACCTCAAACCGCTGACAAATCGACGGATGATCGCATGCTATATTACTCGCTGCCTAATCGCTAGTCGCAATCGCTATTCTCTAACACGCGCGAACTGTGAATGATAGGTTTCTGTATTCTGTCTGCTTCTATGTGCCTCTATGTGCCCTACGTGCCTTACGTGCTTATGTGAATCTGTGCTTATGTGCCTACGTGATTATGTGTTACATGATTGTGTTCCTGAGCTTTAGTGGTATTAGGTGTGTGAGGTGATATTCGATTATGTTGTGTTTGAGTCCTGTGGCGATGTCTGTTGCAGACAATGTCGTCATCTGGATCCCTCCACTCTCGAACTGCTCGCCAAAACCAGAAAGACAAACGCCTTACTGCTCTCGTCGCTAAACAGATAGAGAAAGTTATCCCTTTTTGCTTTATGTACTTTTGGGTGTTACATACGTTACTTATTCTAAATCACATTGAACACACTACGCAATACTTTAACGCTAACCGCTACTGCATGTTATACGTGACTCAATGAATGCTTGTTTGTTATGTTTACACATGGATTGCTGTCTACTTGTCTTAGCAACGATAGTACTATAGTTTGGACTCGGCACCTGTTCACTCAGGGGTTGTTAAGGACAATTAATCACATGGTTGACAGTGGTGAACATGCATTACGAACTGCCTTCCGCAGTCAACCAGCAGTCATTGGTATTGATAGGATCATATCAATAACTTACGTGCTTCATTTCACGCATTGTACGCGCTGGTTATGCGTAAACGATTTCGAACTCTATTATATCTATTAAACTTGTATGCTCACCTTTACACCATGTGTATTGACTTTTACTTTAACGTATGTGGCAGGTGCTTAAGATGTTAAAATGCTTGGCTTGCTGTGAAATCGAGGCTAGGAAAGAGTCTAGAAACAAAGACAATTTATTTTATTTGAAATCTGAGTTGTCGGAAGAGAACCATTTGTCTTGATTTTTGTCTATAATAACTATGCTACTTGTTATGTCATGGTATGGGACGTGATGTTTAAATAATTGGTAATTGTAGTTGTTATGGAAACCTCTGGACAATCTGTTTCGCTCAGTGCCGCGCCCCGATGATCCCGCCATCGGTTGGGGTGTGACAGCTACGTTCCTGGAGGATTTTAAGGTCAGTGGGAGCAGTACCAACCCTTACGAAGAATTGCAAGAAGTACAAGACACGGGGGGGGGGGGACTCATCGCTTACCATTACTCCGATTACACCTCTTGTACCCAATGTAATAACTGCACCTGAAGCTACTGCACCAACTCAAAATTTACCTCCACAATCAGAACCCATTATATCTCATAACGAGCACACATCAAACGCTCAAACCAAGACAACGTTGAACTCGATAATCAACTCAGGAGGTCATCTAGGCCCAGAAGGCCTACTAATTGGGATGACTATATTACCTACCTACCTGACTGAAATGGATCCTGGAAAGTTCAATGATCCTATCTCTTATAATGAAGCCATTAGCAGTAATCAGTCTTCTGAATGGAATAAAGCAATGATTGATGAGCTTGAATCCATGAAGAAAAATGACGTTTGGGATTTGGTAGAATTACCCAACGGTGTCAAACCCGTAGGATGTAAATGGGTGTTCAAAACAGAACCGGATCCGAATGGGAACATTGAACGCTACAAAGAGAGATTGGTTGCAAAGGGCTACACTCAGAAAGAGGGAACTGATTATCAAGAGACATTTTCCCCTGTCTCGCGTAAAGATTCATTAAGGATCGTTATGGCCTTAGTAGCTCATTTTGATTTAGAGCTGCATTAGATGGACGTAGGGCTGTAAACGAACCGAACGAACACGAACAAGGCCTTGTCCGTGTTCGTTCGTTAAGGAAATAAATGTGTTCACGAACGATTCATGAACACTTACCGAACGAGATTTTATGTTCGTGTTCGTTCATTAAGGAAATGAGCGTGTTCACGAACGGTTCACGAACACAAATAAATTTGGCGAAACGACGAAGGATAAAGATAGATGGCCTAGAGAGTAGCACTCGAACTTGAATCCATTCTTATGGAATGGAGATCGATCGTATTCGCCGATGTAAATAATGAGAAATGAAAGGGAAATAATGCATAAACAAGGTGAAAGTGGGTGTCCTAGTTTAATTGTTAGGGTAATAAAATAAATAAAAGTTTAATACTATAAAAAGTACAAATAAAATATAAGAAAGTACAAAGATCTTCAATTAAAACACAAACATACGAACATAAACAAACGCAAATCAACGAACGTTCATGAACACGTTCACGAACACCTTATCGAACGTTCACGAACACAATCGAACGAACGAGACCTTTGTTCATGTTCATTCATTTAACTAATCGAACGCAATTTCTTATTCATGTTCGTTCGTTTATTAAACGAACGAACATAAACGAACTTCCCGCCGAACGGTTCACGAACTGTTTGCTGAACGTTCGGTTCGTTTACAGCCCTAGATGGACGTTAAAACCGCTTTCCTTAATGAAGACTTAGACGAAGATGTTTACATGAAACAACCTGAAGGCTTTAAACCTGAAGGTCAGGAGCATCTAGTCTGTAAGTTTAAGAAATCCATTTACGGGTTAAAACAAGCATCATGTCAATGGTATCTCAAGTTTGATGAAGTCATGAAGAAACAAGGTTTTGTAAAAAAAAATCAAGTGGATCAATGTACCTACCTCAAGATGAGTGGGAGTAACTTTACTATACTTGTCCTTTGTGTAGATGATATTCTATTGGCAAGTAATAGTTTAGACATGTTGCATGAGTCGAAGCGGTTACTCTCACATAACTTCGACATGAAGGATCTCAGAGATGCTTCTTATGTCATTGGCATCGAAATTCACCGAGATAGACACAAAGGGATCTTAGGATTGTCTCAAAAGGCTTACATAGATCGGGTCCTTACACATTACAACATGCAACAGTGCAAACCCTCAGTCGCTCTAGTAGTTAAGGGAGATGTTTTCGGTTCATTCCAGTGTCCGACAACAGAGGTTGAAAAGGAGCAAATGAGCCATATACCTTACGCGTCAGTAGTCGAGAGTCTGATGTATGCTTAAGTCTGTACTCACCCAGATATCGCTTATATTGCTGGAATGCTAAGCCGTTATCAGACTAATCATGACCTAGATCACTGGAAAGCAGCTAAGAAGGTACTTCGATATCTGCAAGGGACGAAAGATTATAAACTGACTTATAGAAGAAGTGATCATTTAGAAGTGGTAGGCTATTCTGATTCTGACTTTGCCAAATGCAAAGATGACAAAAAATCCACTTCGGGCTATATCTTTATGTTAGCAGGCGGAACCATCTCATGGAAGAGTCATAAACAACAGTTAACCACAACTTCCACAATGATGGCGGAATACATTGTTGTTTATAACGCAGTCTGTCATGGAATGTTGCTTAGGAATCTGATTACTGGACTCAGAATCATTAATTCCATTTCTAGACCATTAAAGCTTTACTGTGATAACTCAGCTACCGTTAGTTTCTCAAACAGTAACATCTCGACTGGAGCTGGTTTATATCTCGATACAAAATGTATGTTCGTACATGAACGAGTTGAGAAAAATAATCTTTGTATTGAGTGTATTAGTACTAAAGATATGCTTGCGGATCCGATGACTAAAGGTTTCCTACCTAAAGTTTACGAAGAACATGTTCAGAATGTGGGATTTACTAAAGACCTTATTTAGCATGTTGTACTAGCTTGTGTTTTAGTTAATGAATTTTCCCCAGTTTGATTTTGTATGTCTCTAAGAATATGTTCAACCGGTATAATGGCATATAGACAAATAAAATTACAAATCAAACAAAGGGCTTATGCGTATTTTGATCATAACGATTAGGTTTTAAATTGAGGTTGTAGTATGACTAATGAGGGTTCTGAGTCGCATAATGATATATTCAACGGCTGTATTTTTCTGCTACAATACTTGGTTTAGAGCTAAAATGAGTGTTAACTCCTGATCAGGCTTATCTAATACTTATAGTAAATGATTACTTGGCTAAATGGGAGAATGTAAGATTAAATATATTATTATGTTGTATTTAATCTAGTAGCCATTATAATCATTTACATTATATAGATCAAAATATATAACAACCTATTAAATAATTAGTTGGTAATTGTTGATGGACCATATTATCCTTATTAACTAATTGGGTTTCCTCTTGAGTGCATATATAAGGAGACTAATGTAGAGGTTAAAAGGTTAGACTTCTTGATTAAATCAATAACATCAAACTCGCCTCTCTCTCCATAGCCGATTACCCTTTATTGGTTCTTCATCACCATCATTACTTTGCATCCTAACTCCTAAGGAGGAACCAAATTATCTTGAGAAGTATGTCAAACTCAATGGCTGCATCTCTGACTGGATTCTATGCCCACATGTATGTTATTCATGTTTCCCATTATATTTAAACAGAACTGATCAACATGTTCTCCTAGGATATTAGCCATTTATGTTAGATTCTACTTTCAAATACAATATAAAATGTACATACATTTTTTGCTAGGAGTGTAACCAACTTAATATAAAAGGATATTATCTTGTATATACAGGTTATTTGTATGTTATATCAAGTATAAATGTATAATGCTTATTTATAGCTAAATATTGTATAGTTGATACAAGATGGGAAATATAAAAAAATACTTCACGCCTCGCGTAAAAAAAATAGTACGCATTTATATTTTTTTCTGTCTCGGCTAAAGACCCGATTGCCCTATGAGTATCGCGTCTTTATTAAAATAAGTTATAATACTATTAGGCTATTGACAACTGTCTTCATCCCATGAGTGTAGCTTCCCCTTTTTATCAATATATTTCATGGGGAGAAATAAAAAGCTAGTGTGACTGTGTGAGCAGAGAAAAGTTTAAACAAGAAAGCAGCTGTTCCCTTTCATTTCCACAAACATTCATTCATGCATCCTTCACAACTAAAAATGGAAGGCAACAACAACAACAACAACAATGACCACATCAAAAACGGCTTTCTTCGAGCAGATCAGATCGATCTCAAGAGCTTAGACGAACAACTGCAAAGGCATCTCACCTCTTCTGCGTCAACCGCCAGAAGAGGAAGAAGCTTCGATAAGAGCACTAACATCAATCTCAACATTAGCGGCATCAGTTTCAATAATTCGTCGTCTCATCACCCGAAACCACATGATGATCATCATAATCACCATTTAGATGGAGGTACCTCCATAACTAGATTAAGGATTGATACGAATGTTAATCGCCAGAGGCAGGATTGGGAGATCGATCCTTCCAAGCTCGTAATCAAATCTGTCATTGCTCGTGGCTCGTTTGGCACTGTTCATCGCGGGTTTTATGACGGTCTTGATGTTGCAGGTATGTGCATATATTCATTCTTGATCTCAATTACATTTGATGTTATTTTGTGTTCATCCTACGTAATAATAATGCATCTAAATAACATGTAGTATATAGATAACAACTCTATATTTTTTAGTTTTTCTTTTTGTAACATTCTTGTATAAGTAACTAACTCGTTTAGGCTTACTGCCTACTAAACATTAATTAGTGCATAAAATTTAAAATTATGAATGTTTATTAAACGAGCTTTAGTTTAGGTTTGAACACCGAACATGTTTATCATATATTTTAAATTATTATATAATTATTTGTATTTGTTATATGTCAATATTTTATAATATATTTGCAATTATATATCAGAATTATGTATATAATAACGTTCATTATGTAATTCTACAATACTATTGTGATAAATAATAGATTTGTTTAGTATGACAGATCTAATCAATATTTGCGTATAAAACAGAGACTTATCATCGGACATCGGTTATTAAGTGAGCTTCAGTTTGGGTTTGGATTTGTTTAACATTTACTTGATTCAAGCTTTTAACCAACAACATTCTAGAAAGAAAACAAAGAGCAACTTGACTTGTAAATGTGCTAATTAAATCTTTAATTTTCACATAGAAGGACTTGATCCATAGTTGCATTGGCCAATTTTCTTTTAATGTATATTTTGATGTTTTAGTGTAAGATCTAAAATTTAAAAATACTTTTCTAAGGTATTACTTCTTTTTTAATTGTATTGTTATATTAAAAAAGGATCTATTATAAAGTGTTTATATAGATTTAAAGTATTAAAATGAAGATGGTTAAGTGCTTAAAGTTATAAATGTAGTGACTTTTAGTAGCAAGTCACGAGATGGGGCTGATCCATAGCTGGTAAGCTTTTTATTTCTACCCAAATTGAGTGGTATTTGAGCTTGACATGTGAATTATATGTGAAGGAGAATAAAAGATGTATGCCTTTTTAACTTTCTTTTTTAATGTAAAGTAAGTGTTTCTTTTTGGATTAATGTGATAATAGAGTTTAACGCGAAAAGTGTCAAAGGTGGTGCTTTCTTCGAACAAATATAAACTTAGCATCATTTTCTTAATTATGTTACATTATATGTTTTTTAGAACTATAGACTAGAAGAATCAGAGTTACTAATACTACTCCTATTATTTATATTATCAATATATTAATATTATAAATTAGCTAATATTTTAGTTAACTAGTAATATGATTATTAGTAGTTTTTAGATAAGTATTTCATCAGCTTATAATCTTTTTATCCTTTAAGTTTACATTCGGAAAAGCTAGCTAGTCATTTATCCAAATACACACTTTAATTGTAATTAGTAAAAGGATCCCTAAAGAATACATTTAGATAGTTTCGAATGTGTTCGAAGGCATCAAGAAAATTAACAAGGAAAGAAGAATGGCTCCATAGAAACAGGGGCGAAGTATAGAAGGGGCGGGGGGCCTGATCTCCTGAACTTTTCGCTCAGTAGTGTTATATATGTAGTTTTTGTATAGAAATTTTTGGGTTTATACGTTTTCGATCCCCCGGTTCTATAGAAATTTTTGGGTATATACGTTTCGACCCCCCCCCCCCACCGCGTCATTCGAGTCAAGCTTCGCCATTGCATAGAAACTAAAAGAAATAAACACATAGTTAACTTATAATGACCAATAGCAAAGCTTATACGAGTCAACTATGGTTAGAACTTACTAGTTGAGACTATTGAGTTTACAAATTGAAGACGTGTTGGACCTCATGGGGACAGATATAGTAAACTGCTAAGCTACAAGCCCTTTGTTGAACATCTGTAGCAGTGTACGTAAAAGGGTCAAAATGAACTGAGATCGAAAATCAAAAGGAATTTATGTAATATCCGCCAAAAAGAAGCACATCAGGTGATTGATCAACAACTCTTATTTTCAACTTTCATAAACATGTAGTGAAATATACTACGAACCAAGGAATTTTCACTGACGTCGAAATCTGTTATGGAAAATCCTGTAGTGGGTAAAGACGGGTTTATACAAACAGAAATTTCATATATAATTACAAGACTATATATAAATATGTTTTGGATAGTTTTCTACCCGTTATACCCATTTAACCTGTTTTATGTTTGGCAGATGGCCACCTCTACTTGAACTAAATCCTAAGGTGGATTTTCAGTCGAATTATTCGACTATGTTATATACTTATATGTTTGCGGTTTGGGTCCTTAAGCTATGCAATTATAGATCATCTTAACCATTGTTAAAAAAAACAAAAACAAAAAACAAATATATAACATTATCCATTCTTGTATTTGAACCAGCCATGATGTCATTGGTAATGTAGAAACACTATTAGAGTTATTTTGTTTAACTAATGTAGAAAAATTATGTCTGGCCACTTGTTAAGTCTAGTTGGTTTTTTATCCTCAGTTAAACTTCTTGATTGGGGTGAAGAAGGCCACAGAACCGATGCTGAAATAGCTTCCCTTAGAGCCGCCTTTACACAAGAAGTCGTTGTGTGGTACAAACTCGACCATCCTAATGTAACCAAGGTAATTTACCATTTTTGGGGCGGTTGAAAAATAGTAAAATTCCATACTCAAAACAATGCGTTAATTATGTAAACCATGGATGGTTTACATAATAATATAGTAAACTTCTTATTCTAGGTTGTTTGATATTAGCTAGAAACTGTTTGTTTTCCAGTATATGTTTAGTGTTTCACCTTTTGTTTTGGTTTCTCTTTGGTAGTTCATAGGGGCTACAATGGGCACGCCAGAACTAAACATTCAAGGAGATAATGGTCATTTTGGCGTGCCGCGTAACTCTTGCTGTGTAGTCGTGGAGTACCTTCCCGGTGGTGCTTTGAAATCTTTCCTCATCAAAAACCGAAGAAAGAAGTTGGCTTTTAAAGTCGTCATGCAACTAGCACTTGATCTTGCTAGAGGGTGCATTGTCACAATATGTTTATACAAATTTTCATAATTGACTTGACTATCTACCTATAGTTCTAAAAGCAAGTTGACTTTTGCAGTTTGAATTATCTGCATACAAAGAAGATTGTTCACAGAGATGTGAAGACAGAAAATATGCTTTTGGACAAGAATCGGACCTTAAAGATTGCAGACTTCGGGGTTGCTCGGGTAGAGGCATCCAATCCATCTGACATGACCGGTGAGACCGGAACCCTCGGTTACATGGCACCAGAAGTATGTTTAGTTAATATATAATTCCCATTTGGCATTCTAACTTCTTGTAGATCGATATTGTAACCATCTTTTTATTCTTTAATCAACATGGAGATAGGTTCTTAATGGCAGCGCATATAATAGGAAATGCGATGTTTATAGTTTTGGGATATGTCTGTGGGAAATATACTGTTGCGACATGCCTTATCCCGATCTTAGCTTTTCGGAAGTCACATCAGCTGTTGTTCGTCAGGTATGCAAACTGCTCAAACTTTTATTTGAGTGCAAAGACGAGCTCAAAACATATACCAAGCTATAGATATAATATAAGAACTTAGACTCAAATTCTTATCAACCCAATGTGTGTGTTAATATCCTTTTTTTTGTAAGAAAATCACTGGACCCATGAATACCCTGTTAACCAAATGAGATCAAATAAAACGCGTCTTACGCTGAGCAGGTGGGAGGTTAAAAGGCAGAAAAATAGTGGAACTTGGAATCGGGTCAACTTTATATATAGTTGTGAGACATTTTGGAGTTGTCTTTTTTTTCTTTTTAATGAACATTTGTTGGGAAATTACAGAATTTGAGGCCGGAGATACCACGTTGCTGCCCTAACTCACTTGCAAGTGTTATGAAGAGATGCTGGGATGCAAATCCAGACAAGAGGCCGGAGATGGACGAGGTGGTGGCGATGTTGGAGGCTATCGACACTTCAAAGGGCGGAGGAATGATACCCGGAGATCAACAAGGATGTTTCTGCTTCAACCGGACTAGAGGCCCTTAAGATCGGGCGAAAATCGACAAATGTTCCATGGTCTTTTGGTGTTTCATAGTATAATTATCTGCAGATATACATACTTTTTCTGAACTGTTTATATAGTTGTATAATCTGTGTATTGGATCCTACATTAAATCTCTTAAACTTTATGGCATTTTTCTTAAACTATATTAATAATAATAGTAATATCTAATACTTTATGATTGTGTTTACAACTTACAAGAGTCACTGTTAAGAAAAGTAAATCATGTTTTTGTTAGTGGTTTCTAAACATTATTATTTTCTGGTTGTAGGACTGAATTTTCAAATATTTATTTATGAGTAATTTAATATCATTCTAAATTTGAGAAAAACCCTACTAGAAAAATGAGAACTTATAGGGTAGAGAAGTGGGAGGTTTCCATGGATATTGCTTCCTTAACATAGGGACGACGTGGAAGCTCAAAAGGGTGTAATGCACTCTTTCGCACACACATCGTGGGTGTAATGTGGTGTTTGATGGCGCACACATGCCCTAGTGCAGCTGCTTGAGAGCTGCCTTGGGCTTCTGACAGTTGATGATGAAGGGTGGCTCAAAGATGGTACGAACTTAGTTCCTAACGACGGTTGGCTTGGTCGGTAGGAACTTGGTTGCTACCAAACAGATTGGTCGGCTCAAAATAATCCAAGTTTGTACCAATGGTTTGCTGGGTTCAGTAGGAATTGCTAGCGAAGGTGGCTTGGCGGTACAAATTCAGTTGCTACCAAAGGTTCCTACATGTGAGGTTTTGGCATCCAAACAAACCAAACCAAACTTTGTCAATTGCCATCTTTTTACTTTTCCTAAAACTCAAAAATAATTTGACTGTATTTTTTAAAGATATTTTCCCAAAAGACTCTAGTTTGTTTTTTTTTTTTTTTACTTAAATTACTTATCTGAGTTTTGTTTGACGCTTTGATGAACGATTAGTTTGTTGTGTTTTCATTTTTAATGTAATGACCCAATCCAATTCGTTCATTTTGTACCTATATGTTTGATTCACGGATTCGCTATAGGTTTCACCTGCTTGTTACCAAAGTACAAACACGAAAATTCAATCAATTGAATTCACTTCATTAAAACACCATAAAGAAAATCCCCACAAAATTAGATATATACCACCAAATTCCTCTCAAAAGTTGATATTCATGAAACTAAAAAAATCTAAAAACAATTCAAATGTCAATGACCAAAACAAGAATCCAACAGAAAATGGACAGAATCTCAAGCCTAACTCAAACCAACTATGAAAAAAACCAAGAAAACCTAACTTCACATTTATACCAACGCAACAGGCAAATGTAAATTTCTATACATTTTGGAGCTGCACCTCAGGATCTGCAGCAGCGGCACGAGAAGTTTTGCTCTTCTTTGGAGTTGTTCCATAGTAAGATAACCATAAAACGATCTGTATCAACCCAAGAACCGCACCAGTACCATTTGCAATCTACAACGGAAAGATAAAACAAAAATCAAATGATTACATGTTGATTTAGGCTAACGATTTAACAATAATTAAAGATTAAGTTTTAGTTACCAAAATGGCTAAATCAAATTTTAGGAGAGCATATGCTGTCCAGCAGCATCCATTCGAGAAAGCAGCTATTGAAAGTGGTAATGGCATGAACTCAACACTCTTTGTTTTGATCACTTTCCACTGTTGATTTTCACACAAACACATGAAACGATCGGTTAGTAATGTTCATTCCCATCTATTGAATACATGAAGAAAAAAAGGTAACAAAACGAAAAACTCACCATGATAGTTAAAGGAGACGCGTACATGGCGACACCAAACACCACACAAAACACGCCCACGAAAGTGGACCGAGACTTATGAGTGTGGAATACATTCAAATCAATACCCGCGACAATTCCAAGGAAGACGACCTCGATAATTAAAAAGAGTGTGATCTTCTTCTGCAGATCAGAATATCAGATATGTTATATGAAGACTTGATCCGAAAACCAGCAAACAGTTAAGACATTATGAAGCAAGTGCATACCCTGTGTGAATTTTTGCCATATATGAGGAATATACTAAGATAGATGAGCTCCAACACTAGACCAGTGCCATTAATAGTGACGACAAGCGTACTGTTGGGATGATTAAACGGCAGACCATAGAAGATCCACAACATACAGTTTAATACACAAGCTATATAAGGGTCTGGTAAAAACTCTTCGACTGATTTGTTCCTGAAGATTCTCCATATTGTAGGCCTACAGGTTTATCAGTTTGATTAATCATCATTAATTATCAGTTTATCACTTCTGTATCTAACATATGAACAAAAGAAAAGAAAGTTACGCTGGTGAGATGAACAAGACGAAAGAGATGACATTCCCTGCACACAGAAAATTGCGAATAAGATATTTTAAATACAAAATATCGTTTTATAATCCCTAAATCTTCACTACTATCCCTAAATCTTCACTACTAGCTATTTAATATATTTTACTCAACCGTGTAATACACATGTTTCTAACCTAGTAATATAATATAAACTGAAGAAACAGCTATACGAATTGAAATCAGAAGTCTAAAGGACAATCATATCATAAGCGTTTAATACTAAAATGTCCATTGCAAGTTAACCTAGCAGATAACCGTGCTTTATTACTTAAAGTACTTACTTATACGTAATTTCAATTCGATCTTATCTCAAAGTATCGTTTTATAATCTCTAATTCTTCATCACTAGCTATTTAAATTTGTTCAACCAATATAATACACGTTAACAGCTATACGAATTGAAATCAGAAGTCGAAAGGACAATCACATCATTAGCATTCAATGAATTAGCTATAAACTGAAACGTTCATTGCAAGTTAACCTAGCAGATAATCAACCGAATTAACAAAACAGAAAACTAAGATTCAAATCAGAATTCAAACAGACAATTCTTATCTGCTTATAATTAGTAATGAATCTATAAATTGAATGCTTCCTTTAACCTTACAGAGGTTTAAACACATCATAACAGATTAACAATAAACAACAGTAAGATCATCATTTACTCCAGCTTGTAATCAGTAGAACACACAAAAACACACACAAATTAACGTAACAGATACTGATCACACATACGTAATCAATTCAAAACTACACAGTTCAATTCATCATGTCAATACATACACACCTAATGAATGAATGTCGGTTTCATAAACAATTCTTCTGGAACTCTTACGTAATTCATACAGATACGTATACGCATTAATAAGAAAACATCACAATCATAAAATGATAATCAAAATTCAATCATATCAATCACATGATTAATATGAAACGCTTAATTTAATCGATCGTGAAACCTACAAGTAGTTAATCATACACATAGATTAATCGATTACGTACCAATTATGCCTACGACAGTACGAATCTGCATTGCATTCATCGTCATCTTTGAAACCGGAGCGAAGAAGATTCAGAAAAGCGTCAAATTGAAGTTTGGATGTACGGATTAACCGCAGCATGGATGTTATATATATAGAGATATAGATAGATATAATTTTATAGATATACACATGCGAGATAGAGAGCCTATCCGACTTCTAGTATAATTGGTTAACTTAGCCTAAATATAGTACCATGACTCGTCTTACTAAAATAAATAAATAAATAAAATATATTTTCAAACTTATCATGTGTTTTATGCATATCCAAATAACTGAACTGGATATCTATTTTCGAAATTCAAATTATTAAAAAAGCAAACTTAATTTAAAATAATTGTTTTAGACAGAACTTGCTATGTGAATTTAGGTTGCAAAAAAGACTCGACCCAAGCCCGAACTCGTTTATTTTTGAGTTTGGCTTGTTTTAAATCAAGGGGGCTCGAGCTCAATTTCGTCCGTCTAAAGCTCTATTTCGAAAGCTAGAGCGTGTCTTCGGCTCATCTCGTTTGTTACTTATTAATTATTTAATTGTTTTATTTATATATTTTGTAATTATTTACTAGTTATAATTTTTATAAAGACAATAATATATATTGTTTAATTATTTTATCATATGTAACCTAAGTAGTTAATATGGTAAAATATCAGATATCGGTCAAGAATTAATATTTGAGACATCAGTTATCGTGATGGGATATCGGTAATTTTAATATCATGCTAAATTTATACATATAGCAGATTAACACTAACAATTCAGTACACTCTTCTACCATTAATAAATTAACATTTTACAACTTGCAACACACTATCAATTGTAGTAAGGGTGGAAGGGGGACCTTCGGTGACCATAAATTACCGCGCGGCAACGGGCCGCCAGCCTCTATTCGGTGAGCGGGGAGCGGGGGATACGGTGAATAGTCACCGATTGTGGGAAGAGAAGAGAGAGAGAGGAGAGAGCGGGTTAATGGTGGGCCCCAACCCCTTCCAATCAATCACATTTTTTTATTTTTTTAAATAAATTGTTTATCACTCTTCATGTGTTTGAGCACACTTAGTGATTGAGTGCAAAATGCGAAGTGAAGGGAGATGTTGACATGACATGAGATTATTGGGTAGGGAAAAAGTTTACCACTCCTCATTTGGGGAGCACCCCTTCCGCCCTAAGTAGGAACTGACTAAGACTTAAACTAACATTTAACACTGTCAACTAATAATTAAGACTTAAAACACTAATAACAACAATAAGAAGAAAGACGAATGGCAGAACAAAGAAGAAAGGTACTTATATCGGGAAAATCGTTGATATATCAATTCAATTCAAATATCGGTCAACATCGCCGATATTATCAACACCGATATTTTGTACCGATATCCTGACAGAGGACCGATAACCGATATATCACTGATATATCGGTGATACATCGGGATATTAACTACATAATATGTAACACATTTGATATACATATAAAAGCTCGTTTATGCTCGCGAGCTAGCTTGAGCATAATATGTGGAGCTCGGACTCAAGCTCATTTATTAGATAGGCCATAATGAGAGCTTAAACTCGTTTAAGTTAAGCTCGATTCAAGTTCTTAACAAGCTGATATCGAGTAGCTTAGCTCGTTTATACGTGATTGAGATAATTGAGGGGGTAGATAGTAAAATTGATAATACAGGGGCATCAGGTGTTACTTTTAGTTTTCTTGCAGCGAAAGAATGGGACTCGGAAACTCGAAGACGCTTGTTTGATTCTGAACTGAATTTACGAGTCCAACCTCGTCACGAAAAAGACGTGATTGAAATTTTAAATTTTAAATTAAATTGCATCGTAACTATTGTATGACCACAGTAGTCGAGTTGTATGTTTTAAGAATGAAAAAGAGGATATAATTTCTACTCAAAGTGTAAATATAGATAGACAGATAGATAATATATTATTTTTTTTTAAGTGACAAATTTATGTGTAATGATAAATGTTTTAAACTAGTTATTGTCTCGTCTGTGTTTTGGGGCACAAAGTCAAATATTTCTCTCTTATAACATGTACGTCTATGTTTCGATTGATCTAAAAAAATTATACCGAGTCAACCAATTAAAGCAAAACGCTACCATACTTTTGCTAAAAAAAACTAAGACGATGAAAAGACTATAATTTTTAACTTGGGCAAAAATGTAATTTTTCATGACAAATGAGCGTGTACAAGGCAGCCGCCGGACACGAATAAAAGTTACACCGAGTCAACCAATTAAAACAAAACACTACCCTAGTTTTGTAAAAAAAAAAAAAAAACTAAAAACGATGGCATGACTGCAATTTTACACCAGGGGCAAAATCGTAATTTGATAGGTGAAAAATAAAAAATATGGCAAAACTGTAAATTTGAAAAGGGCAAAACCATAATCTAGCTGGGAGGAAAAAAACGAAACCAATGGTAAAACTATAAATTTAAACGGGGCAAATTAGTAATTTAACTGGACAATTGGAGAAGTGTCATGTAGCTGTCTAGTAGTATTCCCCTCCATGTTCATTGTAGTATACTTAATTTTGCCCTGCCCGCGTTATGGGGGCATGAAACCAAATATTTCTCTCTCATAACATGTATGTCTGTGTTTCGGTTACGTGTACATACTACTCATAACATTGTCTCAAAAAAATTACATTGAGTCCACCAATTAAAATAAAACATTATCATACTTTTGCTTAAAAAAACAAAAACGATGGAAAAACGATAAATTTAGACTGGGTGCAAAATTGTAAATTTTTAGGACATACGAGTGTGTGCCAGGCAGCCGCCTGCCACGAATAAAAGTTACACCGAATCAACCAATTAAAACAAAACAGTACCACAGTTTTGTGAAAAAAAAACTAAAACGATAGCGTGACTGTAATTTTACACTGGGGGCAAAATCGTAATTTGACTGGGAAAACAAGCAAAAACGATGGAAAAATGTAAATTTAAATGAAGGCAAAATCATAATTTGGCTGAGAAAAAAAAAAACGAAAATAATGGCAAAACTGTAAATTTAAACGGGACAAAATCATGATTTAATTGTAATTTTTAGCTGGGGGTAGGGCTGTAAAAGAACCAAACGTTCAGCGAACAGTTCATGAACCATTCGGCGGGAAGTTCGTCTATGTTCGTTCGTTTAATAAACGAAAGAACATGAACAAGAACTTTCGTTCGATTAGTTAAACGAACGAACATGAACAGAGATCTCGTTCGTTCGATTGTGTTCGTGAACGTTCGGTAAGGTGTTCGTGAACATTCGTTGATTTGCGTTTGTTTATGTTCGTATGTTTGTGTTTTAATTGAAGATCTTTGTACTTTCTTAATTTTTATTTGTATTTTTTATATTATTAAACTTTTATTTATTTTATTACCCTGACAATTAAACTAGGAAACCCACTTTCACCTGTTTATGCATCATTTTTTTTCATTTCTCATTATTTACATCATCGAATACGATCGACCTCCGTTCCACAATGAAGGATTCAAGTTCGAGTGCTACTCTCTGGGCCATCTATCTTTATCCTTCGTCGCATTCGCCAAATTTATTTGTGTTCGTTTGTGTACGTGAGCCGTTCGCGAACACGCTCATTTCCTTAATGAACGAACACGAACATAAAATCTCGTTCGGTAAGTGTTCATGAACCGTTCGTGAACACATTTATTTCCTTAACGAACGAACACGAACAAGGCCTTGTTCGTGTTCGTTCGGTTCGTTTACAGCCCTAGCTGGGTGCAAAAACATAATTTTATTTTGATCTGAGGGCAAAAACGTAATTTTGAACTGATGGTAAAATCGTAATTTTAAAACGAGGATAAAATCGTAAATTGGTTAGACCAATGGGGGAGAAAGCAAACTCGTACTATAATACGGATCGTATAGGCCTATACGATCTGTATAGGGTTTGCATGTGAACCCTATCTGTCAGCTTTGAAGGACAACCTAGGACTAATACGTATCGCATAGGCCTACACGATTCGTATTAGTCTGCATAATGGGGATAATGTCAGCCTTTGACTGACCTTGGAATTTGAATTTCACCTAATACGCATCGTATAGTCCTATACAATGCGTATTGATGGTGTCATCGTATCGATTTAATTTTCAAAGTGTATTTAAGAAAATGGGTTGAAATTGAAAGCGTTTCATGTTCTGTATTGAAATTGAAAGGTGGGAAAAAAGGTAGTTGTACTCTTGATGCAATTCATTTATGTGAATCTACTATCTTCAATCCTCCTCTACACAATAACATAACCTTTGAGCATCCATTTAATGTATTTACATCTTAATTTTATGTATTTCTAAGCAAATGTTTTTTCCCAAGTTTGGTTTTGTCTATTAATTGAAATTAAACAAACCAAACAAAAAACCGTCAATCTAACCTAATAAACCAAACTGATTAACTAAAAATCGATTAGTTAATAAAATAGGCTAATCAATAACTTCGGTTGAAAATAATAACCGAACTAACTAAACCATGCACACTCTTTCAGTATCTTTTTTTTCCACCGTATCGCGCAGAAACCCATCAAGTATATAATTTAAGTAGCTTAGTAGTTAGTTGTCCATTGTTTGCAAAAGTAAACAGGTTGCATGGGCTTATACATAAAACTATTAGTTTTTTTGGCTTACACTAATTTTCATAAAGTTGTTAGAATACACATGAGGTGATTTAAAATTGAAATAAAAAAATAAATCAGTAGTAAAGACAAAATCTAAATCAATAATATGAGAAAGTAATTAACTTTTTTTTAACCAAAACATCTAAGGTTATTTTTTTTCTTTTTTTTTTAACAAATGTATTAGTTCACAACCACAATGGCCACCATACTCCACCAATGAACTCCATCACCCTACTATTGTTGTAGCCTCTAAGCCATCGTTGTCGTCTCCTCGATTATGGTCGTCGTCTCCGCCTCTAATAACCCTGTCGTCACTAACCAACATAAAAATAAATATAATGGGTGAGCCAACTTTGATATTTTTTATTCTAAAGTGACCATTTTCATTCCAAGGTAATTTTTGTTTCAACCCGTTTCAACACGAAGGAAGTTGATACCTTCCTGGCTATGAGTTCGCAGGTGGACAACGCACGGTTCGAGAGGGGCAACATTCTTGGCATTTGCACGCAGATCGAAGGGAAAAAGATAATATTGTTTTTGCGAGACGCGATGAGTACGCGAAGCTAATCTTTTAGGGTTTCACTCCGGTGTAGACTTTGTAAGATTTTAGGGTTTCAACATTTATCTTTATGATTTAATTTGTGACTTGTTGTGCTTAACCTTTTGAAACTTGTAGTAATTGTCTTGCATTTGTATTGGATTCATGAATTGTTGAATGACTTATGAAATTTGACTTTGTGAAATAAATATGTGCAATTATGCCTTGCTATACGTTAGGAATTGCATATTCTTGGTAACGAAGTGTAGTGCGGTCTGTTGTCTATAACGTTAATAGCTCTTGCCACCTAAGCTACGTAATACTAAATCCGTTAATAATCAAATGCAACTAAATTAAGTCTAACGTGTAGGAACCCTAGGTCTTGCAATTGTTAAACCATGTGTGACCCTTGTTTCTAAATTATTATTTTTACTCATTCTAATTAGTCGTTTTTGATAATTATTCTAAACAAACTTTTAAAAAGAAAATTAGCAAGCTTCATAATTATTTTGTACATTTTTTTGTGAATAATTTAACTAATCAAACAACTAGTGTGATACTAACCACATGTTCTTCGTGGATACGATATCTGACTTCCCTAGCTACTAGGTTAATTAGGTTTTTGACTGATCGGGACGACACGGCCTGTCACTTCCTAAACCATAAAGGGACTTTTAGCTTGCATTCATGATTTGGTCCTCTATATAAGAAGGAAATATTAATGTCTAATTGATGGAAAACAACTTATGTATGTGACATTAGAGTAGATGCAATCATCAAAAACATTTTACATGTGACATTCTACCACTACCAAAACTTGCACGTCCTCATGTATCTCCACACAAAAGGTAGCACCCGAAAATATAGGCTTTACTTTGGCTTGTTAGCTAAAGTGACACTTAGAAAAAGTTGATCCCAATGTGCAGCGACCATTTTCATCCGCCTCAACCTATGTACTTGGGTAGGTCGATTAATGTAACATCCCATTTTGGGATTTACATTAGATAGGAAAAATGGAAGTTGTGGTTTGGGTTGATAATTTCAAAACCAAATTATAAGAATTATTTATGCGATTAACCCCTTTTGGTTACATGCCTATGTGAATGCGAAGGTGCACCTGTAATATGGTTAGTGGGAAACTAACAATGTAAGTAAGTTGAAAGAAAAGTGAAAGTTTTGGCAAATAGTGGAAAATACCTAACTACGGGGACTAAAGTTGTAATTATATCTAACTTAGTAAATTCCCACAAGTTTATGTTGAAAGAAGATGGGTTGTCACATGGTGGGATTACATGGGTTAAATACGGATGAAAAGTGGAAGTATGGTGGCAATTAACCAAAAAACCAAACTAGAGGGACCAAAGGTGACATATGGGGAAAGTTGATTTATAATTCAGCTTTTAATGGGAAAAACAACCAGAATTTTCTAGTTCATATGTGTGTGTCGCATATGGGGGAGAGGAGAAAGGAAAAGAGGAGAAATCCAACAATCCAAAAAATTGATAAATGATCTTCATTTGCATGTTTGAGGATTTCTACCATGTAGTAATATCTAGAGCTAAGGTATGTTAATTGGGTTTTAATTTGTTGGTATAAACTTCTAAGAACTAAGTATAAACTATGTGAATCCATGTAGAAATTGTGTTATAGTGATAATACTAACTTGAATAGTGGTGGTATTCATGAAATTTGGTGATTTGGTTGAAAGAATGTTAGATTATGTTATGTTGAAGATAATGAATGGATCATACTTGAGCTTAGTAAGAGAATATGGTGTTTGATTTTTTGAATTAGGAAGATTAAGCAGGAACATGTTGTACATTGTGCTTACATCATTGTATGCACACTAAGTGTTTGACGAAATGTCTATACCAAGACTATTGTTGAATACATGATTAAATGAGAGTAAAGACTTAAATATTTACGACACGGTGTATCAAACTGAGTTAGGATGCTTAGTTTAGCCTATAAACATGGTTAGATGATTTAAAGTTGAGGTTTGGTCCATGATTTAAAAGATTTACAAAGCTGAATTTTGTCACTTTTATAAGCTGTCCTGATTTTATAAAAATCATAGGAAAATCGTGTGATAGTGTATTTTATATGCTTGGAAAGCTTTTAGAATTTTCTAGGATTTGTCTTTGAACATAAAAGGCTAACAAAAATCGTAAACGGGTCAAAATAGATGGTTTTTAGCAGCAACTCAGAACTTTCAGTAATGCTGATTGAAAAAAATTATGCTGTTGATCTGTTTTTAAAAAAATCATATAAAATCAACCGTAGCTTGGTTTAAGGCGTAATATATATGGTTGGAAAGCTATCAAAATGTACGATGCTTTATATTTGAACAGGTCGAACTAAATTGGATTGTACAAGGGTGAAAATGGGTCGAAACAGCTATTGCACAAAAAGCGCAGCAATAAAAAGAATGTGTTTTATGAACTTAACATGAGTGATTTTCTAGTTACCCATTGCTATAACACTAAATGTTGTTTTGGATGAATCATTAAAATTGCTAAGGTGTGCTTAAAGTGTTTATGTGCATAAAAATGGACTATGCAAGTGTTCACTTAAATAGGTCAAACGGGTTGACTATAAAGCGAATAATCTAGTAGAGAAGTATTATTGTAAATAAATACATGAGATTGTATGTGGAAACTTATCAATCTATTTGAATGTCACACCCCGACCACGTAAAACAACAAAACGTGGCGGAATCGTCGGGGAGTATTGTAACAGAATCATTGTTTCATATCACATGGGAAATTGAAATGCTGTTTTATTGATTTAAGAGTTACAATGTCTTAATAAACAAAGAAGTAATACAAAATTTAACTAGTCTTGCATCTTTTTAATGTCACTAAGGCCTCGTCCAATCCTATGTGAGCATGCATCAATATCATCATCAAATTTCATCAACTATTGTACCTGAAACACATGTGAAAATATATCAGCATAAAAATGCCGGCGAGTACATGGGTTTTGTGAAAATAGGATTCATGACTTAGGTTTAAGAAAATGTTTAATGAAAACTTGTCATGAATCCAGTTTAAGTGTTTGCTTTCATAAAACGTTTGAAAAGCGATAATAAGGTAGATGATATGTAAAGGAGTAGTGTAAGGTTAAATGAATAACCAAGTAAAAATGAGTTTGTATAAAATAAGTTGTTTGTAAAACAATGTCTTAAAAAAATGTCTAAACTGAAATGATTTAAACAACGTGGCGATATGTAATATCATACAAACACTTATATATAGGAAGTACCAGCGGCGTATCCACCATGCTTGTATCATATTACACACGCCTCGTTACTTAAATCACTTTAAACAAACCACCAAAGTATAAAGTTCATGTTTAAACCAACCATCAAATGCTCTTGTATAAACCATTGTCAATGTTTAAAAGTCCAAAATGTAGTCATGTAGTATGTATGTTGTAAACAAAAGTTATGTATGGTAAGTAAAAATGAGACTACTTAAACCATAAGTAAAAATGAACCAAAACAAAGTATTTTGAGTAAATCAAAAAGTTATGTTTTGCAAAGTAAAAACATGTTTTAATGATACAAACATTTATGTGGTGAGTTAACGCATACATCCAAGCCTTGAGACAGCAGGATAA
Source organism: Helianthus annuus (assembly GCF_002127325.2). NCBI lineage: Eukaryota > Viridiplantae > Streptophyta > Magnoliopsida > Asterales > Asteraceae > Helianthus > Helianthus annuus. The sequence goes on along the minus strand of NC_035441.2, from coordinate 161,725,644 downwards.
CCTTAGAGTAAAGGTTATCAAAGTAAAATGTTTTCGGATTCGGTCATTCCATCCATCCAAACAAACCTAGGATTTTAGGAACGGGATTTGTCAAGTCCTATGGTACCACTACCTACTACCGAGCGGCATGATCGGTGTTAATGAATGTAATAAAGAACCGTTTAAACAAACCAAATGTTATACCAAATGTAAACAAGTTATGTGAAAACAATGTACTAAGTATGCTAAGTAACATACAAAGCAGAAAAGTTATGTAAATCAATGGGCTAGCATGTTAAATGAACATACATAGCAAAAGAAATGAAATGTAAAACAATGTGCTTAGCATGTCAAGTAAACATACATAGCAAAACATAATGAAATCATGTACTAATAGTGTACTAATGAACATAGCAAGTATATGGTATGAAAACATGAAAAGCACGAAAGTAACAAGTAGGCACATGTGTTTCACCCCAAAACGTTTGAAAAACAGTAAAAGAGGGGACTATGTACTCACTTGAGGGTGCTTAGAAGTCTTGAACAACAACCAAGCAAAGCTAGAGGGATCACGGAATCAAACGGCACCCTATATAGATAACTACATAAATAACCAGACCTAAATCGGGGGATTGGATAGTATGAGGTTTCGTAAACCAAATGAGTATTGGAACTCATATGATATGGTTAAACAAAGCCCACATACTAAAATGAAACCTAACCTAAGTGCTTACGACCCACGACGACCCGTTTAGGTAGCTTATGCTACTTTAACGCGTCGTTTGCGTAAAACGCGTTCGGAATGCCTAACTAGTCCTATGACAAGCAAGATATGCCTTAACATGTTTAATATTGTTTCCAAAACAGTTTATATGTCAAAAGTTATGTTACATAGGCTTAAAATGAATTTTAACGCAAAAAGGGCATTTTGGTAATTTACCTAAGGCATAAGAACTACTTATCATACAACTACTTAAACGACGTGACCATAAGGTATAACCTCGGAAGGTTATTCCCTATACAACTATGGTCACCTAAAGTGTTTGGTCGGATCCTAAAGATCGACCAAATGGGTCGGGTTCGTAAGCATAAGCGATTGATTAGATCGCTTACCTTTACGACCCTAAACAAGCACAAATCTAAAAGCGACGAGCTAAACATGCTAGAACATGTTTAGTAATGTTAGAAAACAGGTTTGGTATTAAAACAAACGGTTTTAGTACCCTAGAGTAGTTTGGTTACAAAATACGCGAGAAAACGCATTTTGGCCGAAACTACGACTCGTCACTGAGCCTAGATAATGTGGTAATCAGTAGGTATAGTTACTAGGGACTATAACCATCGTGATTACGCTCACGTTATGAAGTTCAAACGAACTTCGCATTGACCATAAACTGGTCAATGCAGAAAGTCAAACAAAGTTTAACTTTCGGACTCGAAAAGCAATAAAAGAACGAAGGAACACTTACAAAGGGTCCCCGCAAGATTGAACTTCCGAGTATTCTCAGGTATGAAGTGTTAAAGCACCCCAACTTAGAGAACAAACTCAGAATTCAAGTGGGTTTTGCAATGGAGATGGGTGGGTATTTATAGGAAACATGGAACCGTTAAGATCGTTTCTTGTTCCCCAAGCGTTAAATCTGAGTCGTACAACACATACCCACTGAATTACAAACCCATGGGAGCCCCTAGGATTGATAAAAACCATTTGCAAGTGGTTTTGAAGTGCTAAACAGCTGCAAACAGCTGTTTGCAACATTTTTGCATATCTGGGGAGGCCATGCGGCCCGCATCAGGATTCACATAAACTCAGGCGGGCCGCCTGATGTTGTCTGATCAGCATAACTTTTCAAAAATGACAGTTTTAGCCCCTGCATGCTTTTAAGTCCATTTTCGACATGTTTAAGGCCCGTTAACCTCATTTCAAGCCTCTAAAATGAAGTTAAAGTATAAGGAACTCAAAACATGCTCAAAAATATCTCGGATGTCGGTTCGTTTGGTCGTACGATCGCGATGTTCGCTTAATTACGACGGAATGCGCATAAGCGCGAAAAACGATCCAAATTGCGCGACGAATGGATTTTTCTCATGCCAAACATTAAAACATAATATTTTAATGCTTACATAAATTTTTGGATGTCCGGATGTATTCAGAGCGTAAGTTATGCGCGAAAGTGCAAACTTATGCACTTTTTGACGCTTTTAGTCCCTGAATGAGCATAAAGTTTATTTTAGCACACCAAACCCCTCAAAGCCTATTTCTAAGCTATGTAAAGGATATTTAGGGTATGTTTAACTTATGATCATGATCTGGAATGTTCGTTACAGTTCAGATTGGCATACTTTCGCAGTTTGTCATATTTAGTCCCTATAAGCGAATAAACTTGATTTCGGCATACCAAACCTTCCAAAACTTATTTCTAAGTTATGTAAAGGTTATTTTAGGTATGTTAAGCCTATGTCACTATTCCGGAGTGTTTGTTGCATTAAACTGGTTATATTTACGCATCAGTGCGTGTATAACCCTCTAGAAAGCGATCTAAAGCCCGAGATCGAACAAGAGTTGATATGTGCAAATGATACACATGTTTATACAAATCCCAAGTATGAAATACAATATTTCATTGGTTTGGTATTTGTTTGATGGCTGAAGTGACACAGGTGTCACAGTCTCCCCTACTTCAGGAAATTTCGTCCCGAAATTTATTTAGAGGAAACTTGTGAGAGCTTGAAACATGAAGTTGAAAAGATCGAACAACACTGGTTAAAGTCCTGAACTTCTAGTAACTTTAAATAACATCATGCTTGCAATGTGAGAAGGTCACTTATATACAAGTATATAAAGCGTTATTGGTGCGTCCACCGTACCTCTATTACATTGTTCACATTTTGTTATGATTGCCACTATTGGTTCTTACACATATTAAGTCTTACCGTGGTTTCCGTGCACTGAACTTTGTAATTATGTATGCATCCATAATTACGTAATTCCTTGCATAGTCACGTAGTGCATCTTATAATGTGTAGGGGAAGGAAACAATGGACGAACCGGTGATGATTGTGCCTAGACCACCATAGGTTCTTTTAATTAAATCAATGAATGATTTAAATAGACCACCAAGGAGTCTGTTCAGCCATATCACCATATGTCATTCTTAACCAGATTCTGAATCAATCTTTTGACCTAAACCACTAAAAGGGGTCTCTTTGAATTATGGAATGGTACTATAAAATCCAAGGGTCTTAACGATTACGTAGAAGCCCATTAAGGATTTAAGGTAGTACCTTTTGAATATCCTACTACAAATCCCTCATATGAAGATATGAAAGGTTCTACGAGGATTTTGATAACGAATATCCAGAGTATAAAATATGCATAAAAGAAAACGCAAAATGCATAAACACATAGTCACATAACCACAAAATTGTTTATCTTGATTTTAAATTTGTCATGATTTAATTTGTTCTATTAACTGAGCACATGCATTTAAAGCACACCAGGTATCCAATCAGTGGATTTTGATTGGTGCTTTAAACGTTATCAAGAATCCAACTATGAAGATAGAAAGATCTTAAATAGGAAATTCGATTTCGATTGTAAAGAACCGAAATGTTCAAATTAAGGTACACAAAGAATCCAATTAAGGACTCTGATTTGAATGATAATTCTTCACAACGATCTAATTGTAATGATAAGAAGATCCCATATGGATTTTTGAAGTTGAAGATGTTTTGAAACCTTGCATTGGATGTGCTTAAGTCAAAACATGAAGTAAAAATGCTTATCAAGTTGAGATGCTAGATATGCCAAGGCGACATATGAAGCGGAATTTGAAGGTTAAGTCAATGAATGAGGAAAATATTTTGAAAACTATGCATGGGGTTCTAAAATGTGTTTAATGTTTTTGGAAACCTTATATATAATACTTTTTGAAATCATAAAGTATGTGTATTAGGTAGGTATATTTATAAAAATGTTTTAAAATCATGCAAGATGAATTTTAAAATTATGTATAAGGTTTTTGAAAACATGAATGGTGCTTTTGAAATCATGCACTTGATATAAGTAATTATACTGTACTAATAACATTTTGAAATCATGAAGGTTGTTTTGAAAACTTATGTTATGCATGTTGAAAAAATCAGAACGTAATGGGTATGAAATTTGAAAATACCCTTAGTTATCTAACCAAGGATTCAAAGACACAGATGTGCAAAAAGCACGATTACTCAAAATTTTGCTTTATTTCTTGTACTTCGTCTCCTAGAATGAAACGAGTACTTAAAATTTTCGAGGAAATCATGAGTGATCACTTGAAAGGGAGAATCACAAGAGTAGTTTGTAAAGAACATAGTTCCTTAATGTAGGTACCATAGGGAAATGCCATACACACATGTAACTACACTTGTACATCAGAATTGCTAACAACGACTTTTATTTATGAACAAGACAGATTGTTTCACAATACAAGAAAGCAAAAGAAACAAAGGCATAAGACAGCAATATCTTTTGCTCGGCCAAATGCTCATCCAAGGGTTGGATTTGCATTGACAACCTTCGGGCAATTCCTTTGGAAATGGCCCATCTCGCCACAGTTGTAGCAAGAACGAGCTTGTGTAGGATTGTTGCCAGCTTGATTTGGTGCTGCTGCAGCTGTGCAAACTCTTGCTGTATGGCCAATAAGTCCACAAATTAGGCATTTGCGGCACTTTACACTGGCATGATGATGAAGGGTACATCGGTTGCACAAGGGTGCAGTTCCGTTGTAGGGCTTCTTAGCTAGTGGCGTTGCCACTTGGCTAGGTCCTGCTCGATTTGATGTGACAGCAACGGGTTTCCTTGAAGCTTTACGCTTCTTTGATTTTGGTGCAAGCTCGACTTCTGCTTTCCGCGGTGACTCTTGAGTGGCTCTATTTTTGAGACGAGACATGGCAATGCCTAGATCCACAGACTTCAAAATAACTTCGCCTATTTGCTGGGCAAATTTAGCTGTTTGCTCGGACATCTGACCATTGCTGAGATAAAGAGACATTCTAGAAGAAAATGAAAGACATAGGAAGATACAAGTGAAAGGTTATCGGGTGATCAAAACAAAATGACAACGCATAGAAATTGCGATCATTTGTTTGTTACCTAAGGCAAACAAATGAGATGGTGAAGAATCAAAGTAAGCGGGTCATAATAATGCATTGCTGAAGACATGCTCGCCTATAAGTGAACACTCACCCCAAGAGTTCCCAGGTAAGAGTGACTGGTCCGATACTGCGGATTTGTACGAACACTCTAGCCTTAGACAGAAAACTCAGAGTACATGCATTCACTCTTCCAGTTTGCACGTGTTCACATTATTTAGACCCAAATTTTGACGAGTTTTGAAAACTTAGAGGGTTCAAAACCTGGTAATCAATCATCCTAGAACAAACGATTAGTTTTCAAAGCGGATCAAATTTATGTTCTTGTTGTGGTTGTCACCTAAGGATAAGTGACGGTATTGTTTTATGACTAAACGCAAGTAAACTCGCGTTAGGGTCCTAGGAAGGTTATAGACTAGGTCAAAGCATTACTAATAACCTAATTCCCTATAACCATGAGCTCTGATACCAACTTTTCTGTCACACCCCGACCACGTAAAACAACAAAACGTGGCGGAATCGTCGGGGAGTATTGTAACAGAATCATTATTTCATATCACATGGGAAATTGAAATGCTGTTTTATTGATTTAAGAGTTACAATGTCTTAACAAACAAAGAAGTAATACAAAATTTAACTAATCTTGCATCTTTTTAATGTCACTAAGGCCTCGTCCAATCCTATGTGAGCATGCATCAATATCATCATCAAATTTCATCAACTATTGTACCTGAAACACATGTGAAAATATATCAGCATAAAAATGCCGGCGAGTACATGGGTTTTGTGAAAATAGGATTCATGACTTAGGTTTAAGAAAATGTTTAATGAAAACTTGTCATGAATCCAGTTTAAGTGTTTGCTTTCATAAAACGTTTGAAAAGCGATAATAAGGTAGATGATATGTAAAGGAGTAGTGTAAGGTTAAATGAATAACCAAGTAAAAATGAGTTTGTATAAAATAAGTTGTTTGTAAAACAATATCTTAAAAAAATGTCTAAACTGAAATGATTTAAACAACGCGGCGATATGTAATATCATACAAACACTTATATATAGGAAGTACCAGCGGCGTATCCACCATGCTTGTATCATATTACACACGCCTCGTTACTTAAATCACTTTAAACAAACCACCAAAGTATAAAGTTCATGTTTAAACCAACCATCAAATGCTCTTGTATAAACCATTGTCAATGTTTAAAAGTCCAAAATGTAGTCATGTAGTATGTATGTTGTAAAAAAAAGTTATGTATGGTAAGTAAAAATGAGACTACTTAAACCATAAGTAAAAATGAACCAAAACAAAGTATTTTGAGTAAATCAAAAAGTTATGTTTTGCAAAGTAAAAACATGTTTTAATGATACAAACATTTATGTGGTGAGTTAACGCATACATCCAAGCCTTGAGACAGCAGGATAACCTTAGAGTAAAGGTTATCAAAGTAAAATGTTTTCGGATTCGGTCATTCCATCCATCCAAACAAACCTAGGATTTTAGGAACGGGATTTGTCAAGTCCTATGGTACCACTACCTACTACCGAGCGGCATGATCGGTGTTAATGAATGTAATAAAGAACCGTTTAAACAAACCAAATGTTATACCAAATGTAAACAAGTTATGTGAAAACAATGTACTAAGTATGCTAAGTAACATACAAAGCAGAAAAGTTATGTAAATCAATGGGCTAGCATGTTAAATGAACATACATAGCAAAAGAAATGAAATGTAAAACAATGTGCTTAGCATGTCAAGTAAACATACATAGCAAAACATAATGAAATCATGTACTAATAGTGTACTAATGAACATAGCAAGTATATGGTATGAAAACATGAAAAGCACGAAAGTAACAAGTAGGCACATGTGTTTCACCCCAAAACGTTTGAAAAACAGTAAAAGAGGGGACTATGTACTCACTTGAGGGTGCTTAGAAGTCTTGAACAACAACCAAGCAAAGCTAGAGGGATCACGGAATCAAACGGCACCCTATATAGATAACTACATAAATAACCGGACCTAAATCGGGGGATTGGATAGTATGAGGTTTCGTAAACCAAATGAGTATTGGAACTCATATGATATGGTTAAACAAAGCCCACATACTAAAATGAAACCTAACCTAAGTGCTTACGACCCACTACGACCCGTTTAGGTAGCTTATGCTACTTTAACGCGTCGTTTGCGTAAAACGCGTTCGGAATGCCTAACTAGTCCTATGACAAGCAAGATATGCCTTAACATGTTTAATATTGTTGCCAAAACAGTTTATATGTCAAAAGTTATGTTACATAGGCTTAAAATGAATTTTAACGCAAAAAGGGCATTTTGGTAATTTACCTAAGGCATAAGAACTACTTATCATACAACTACTTAAACGACGTGACCATAAGGTATAACCTCGGAAGGTTATTCCCTATACAACTATGGTCACCTAAAGTGTTTGGTCGGATCCTAAAGATCGACCAAATGGGTCGGGTTCGTAAGCATAAGCGATTGATTAGATCGCTTACCTTTACGACCCTAAACAAGCACAAATCTAAAAGCGACGAGCTAAACATGCTAGAACATGTTTAGTAATGTTAGAAAACAGGTTTGGTATTAAAACAAACGGTTTTAGTACCCTAGAGTAGTTTGGTTACAAAATACGCGAGAAAACGCATTTTGGCCGAAACTACGACTCGTCACTGAGCCTAGATAACGTTTTAATCAGTAGGTATAGTTACTAGGGACTATAACCATCGTGATTACGCTCACGTTATGAAGTTCAAACGAACTTCGCATTGACCATAAACTGGTCAATGCAGAAAGTCAAACAAAGTTTGACTTTCGGACTCGAAAAGCAATAAAAGAACGAAGGAACACTTACAAAGGGTCCCCGCAAGATTGAACTTCCGAGTATTCTCAGGTATGAAGTGTTAAAGCACCCCAACTTAGAGAACAAACTCAGAATTCAAGTGGGTTTTGCAATGGAGATGGGTGGGTATTTATAGGAAACATGGAACCGTTAAGATCGTTTCTTGTTCCCCAAGCGTTAAATCTGAGTCGTACAACACATACCCACTGAATTACAAACCCATGGGAGCCCCTAGGATTGATAAAAACCATTTGCAAGTGGTTTTGAAGTGCTAAACAGCTGCAAACAGCTGTTTGCAACATTTTTGCATATCTGGGGAGGCCATGCGGCCCGCATCAGGATTCACATAAACTCAGGCGGGCCGCCTGAGGTTGTCTGATCAGCATAACTTTTCAAAAATGACAGTTTTAGCCCCTGCATGCTTTTAAGTCCATTTTCGACATGTTTAAGGCCCGTTAACCTCATTTCAAGCCTCTAAAATGAAGTTAAAGTATAGGGAACTCAAAACATGCTCAAAAATATCTCGGATGTCGGTTCGTTTGGTCGTAGGATCGCGATGTTCGCTTAATTACGACGGAATGCGCATAAGCGCGAAAAACGATCCAAATTGCGCGACGAATGGATTTTTCTCATGCCAAACATTAAAACATAATATTTTAATGCTTACATAAATTTTTGGATGTCCGGATGTATTCAGAGCGTAAGTTATGCGCGAAAGTGCAAACTTATGCACTTTTTGACGCTTTTAGTCCCTGAATGAGCATAAAGTTTATTTTAGCACACCGAACCCCTCAAAGCCTATTTCTAAGCTATGTAAAGGATATTTAGGGTATGTTTAACTTATGATCATGTTCCGGAATGTTCGTTACAGTTCAGATTGGCATACTTTCGCAGTTTGTCATATTTAGTCCCTGTAAGCGAATAAACTTGATTTCGGCATACCAAACCTTGCAAAACTTATTTCTAAGTTATGTAAAGGTTATTTTAGGTATTTTAAGCCTATGTCACTATTCCGGAGTGTTTGTTGCATTAAACTGGTTATATTTACGCATAAGTGCGCGTATAACCCTCTAGAAAGCGATCTAAAGCCCGAGATCGAACAAGAGTTGATATGTGCAAATGATACACATGTTTATACAAATCCCAAGTATGAAATACAATATTTCATTGGTTTGGTATTTGTTTGATGGCTGAAGTGACACAGGTGTCACATTGTACAACCACAAGGTGTATTCTAATGATTGAAGGAAGGAACTTGTTGCCAAGCTTGGTGTGGGAAAGCTTGGAAGAAAACTTGGCAAACAAGTGGAAATGGTGAGGACTATCCTACGGGCAAAGGTAAGTTAATCTTACTTCTATTATAAGAATGCATATAAATTATTAGTATTTTTGTCTTTTAAACTCGATAGATTATAACTTTGGTTTGTCTTTAAAGAAAGTAAGAATGGGTCGATTCGACCCGGTACAAGTATAAGCAAATTTATTATGTATTAGTAAGTGCTTTCTAAGTTCAATTATATTGTTTAGCTAAAGTTATGTATGCGTGTTTACTGGAAATCACATAAGGATGGGTATGTAATCTCAGGGTAAGTAGGATGGAAATTGATTATTTGTAATTGATTATGCTTGAAACCATGAGAAATAAGTAAACGGGTCATGAGTACGAGTGTAATGAATCGAATTGTGGAATTTGGATATTGGGGGTATGAGGATTAGTGTTGGGATGATTTGGGGGTTTGGTAAATTGTTAAATCACGTTTTGGGACCTTCGGGGTGCGCGAACGAGGATTCGAAAAGCTCAAAGAACAAAAATCGAATGCCGGACCTGCAGGGCGTGTTTACAATGATTTTTTTAGAATTTGCACGTTTTCACAAAAACATTATTCGCATGTTATATTAAGAACCAAATTCACTTGGTGTAAAAAATACCAAAATCCCATGTTGAAGAATTAAATCGCACGTTGATAATATAGTTGCGTACAGTTCGTACGTTAAGCCATTTTATACGTTAACTGGCCTCTCTATATATATATATATATGTGTGTGTGTGCGTGTGTGTGTATAACGGTAATAACCTGACAACAAAAATGTTGCTGCCAACTTTCCCTTTTTGCTTTCATAAGTTAAGCCCAACCCCCAACCCACTTTTACCTTGGTCTCGGCCCACTTGAGTCCCGCTTGATAAAAACCTGATGTGGTTAATGGTCTTAAGTTTTTGGGCTCATAAATTAATTGTTTGTGGGGTTCGGGTGACTAAACAGGTTCTGCCTAGAACGTTACAGCCAACTTTGATCAGCTATAACCAGGTCAAACTTTATAAAAAAAAACTGATGTTTCTTGTGTCCATGATGAACTTACAGGAAATACCTTTCAAATCCAACTGGAATTGCATTTTTTCGACGTCATTTGGTATTTTAAGGGTATGTTTGGCAAAAGTAGCTGATGGCTGCTAGCTGAAAGCTGCAAGCTGGTAGCTGGTGGCTGAAAGCTGTTAGCTGTAGCTGGTAGCTAGTAGCTGTAGTTTTTTAGATATATTTGGTGTTTGGTAGAGTAGCTGGAGCTTTTAATAAAATGTATAAAATTACCAAAATGGACATAACTAAAAATTTAGAAAGTTGGTGCATTAAAAAGTTTCTTATTTTGAGAGGTTAAAATAGTCATTTTTCCCTAAAAGCTTGTAGCTCCTTCTAAACGCTACTACTAGTAGCGTTCAACCAAAAGCTTCAAGCTCCTAACCTAAAAGCTTAAAGCTCCTTCAACCAAACAAGACTTTTTATTAAATAGGAGCTTTTTCTTAAAAGCTTAAAGCTTGAAGCTTCTAAAAGCTCCTAAAAGCTCCATGCCAAACATACCCTAAATGATATATTTCGTGTCAAAGGTCTAGGCTGCATTTTTTGTCAGCATTTGCAGCTCATTACGAATGTCATTACTCAATTTAGGAATTTAGTTACGATCTCTTATTTTTTTACTGTAGGTAGTTCCAGGAGGTTATGAAAATCTCCAACTGGAATTTCGTAAAAAGAATAAACGAGGAGTTTTAAATGTTTTTTGGCGTAAACTGTCATCAGAAAGTTATAAATCAAACCTAGGTGTAAAGAATGATTTTTATGTAAAGATTTAAGTCATTAGAAAAATATACAAGTATTCGGAAATTAAATGACACATTATGCTAGAATATCATAATTTTATGAGTTTGTTTAGTATTTTAAATAAATTCCGGAAAACTGCCTAAAAACCAACATGAAACTGCACTGAGCTGTAAGTGTTTGTGAACGTTTAAATATGCTTATATGTTGCAACAAAATGTTATATGTTATTAGAACGTTAATGGGTGTCTGTGAATGTGTTATATGGTATGATATGATTATGCACAAACTTACTTAAACGAGTAACTGCATGAAAACGTAATTCGATGACTATGTGTTAGATTACGTGTAGGAATTCATAAATTAAATTAATTGAAAAGGTAAACATATCAAGATGAGATTTACATTCCTGATTACCTTTTAAGTTTAATACCGAGCAAACTAAGGTGAGTTCACAACCTTTTCCATACTCATGTGTCGTAGTTGGGACAACACTTTTTACGGTAGCCCTGGTTGGGGCTACACGCACGTTCCTTGGTGGAACCACTGAAACATACTATCCACTGAAAGTCCCTATACATTATACCGATTAGCTTATCGGGTTGGTAGACAGGGTATTAGTTGATAGTGCTATTTGTCATGTGATGAGGGTTAGCTACCCGAGTCATACTCAATTCAAAAACATTGTGAACTTTACTTTTGCTACACTCAAATTTGTGAATTCGCCAACTTTATTATTGACACGTAGTTGCATGCTTTGCAGGTCAGTAGGTACAACTATGGATGGGCGTTGCAATCGGCTGGAGTTGGTGGTTCGTAAACTCTATGTTTTGAACATTTATTAACTTGTGGTTTTAAGTTTTGATGGGTTTTACTTTATTTTTCCGCTGCAACATAAACTGTGTTTTCGACAGTTAAACTTTATCGCTAATCATGTTATAAGTGAAGTTTTATGATTTTAAATAGTAGGTTCAACATGATTAATGCTAGATCCTGGTCAGTCACACGCATCGCGGTAAAACTCCGTATGTGAAAATTGAGGGTGTGACAAACATGACGTCAAAGAATTGTGAAGAGAAACGGTCAAAATCAAGTACATGCAAATGAATTGGTGAGTTGCCTCTCATTGGGCTGGGCTCCCTTTAGACTGAGTAGAGTTCGATCCGTTAGTTTTAGCCTCACCCAACTTTATGTTTTGAGTTAATTGCCAAAATCATCCCTGAGGTTTGGGCACGTTTGCCATTTTCATCCAAAATGACACTTTTCTACCAAATTGCCCCAAACGTTTGTAACTTTTTGCCATTTTCATCCAAACCACTAACTTAGTCTATTTTATCTGTTAAGTTGAGGATATTTGGATGAAACTGACAAATATAAAACCACATGGACGATTTTGACAATTTACTCAAACCCTTTTTAATTTCTTTTATTTAATTATTTTTGTTACATATATAATAAAAAAGAATATACATGGAGTTTTTAGAAAAAAAATTAATAGTTTTGTCACACGATTTTTATAAATTTTCATCCAAATCACTAACTCAGTTTATTTTTTCTGTTAAGGTGAAGGATGCTTTAAATTGTATAAACTAAAACAGAAATTAAGTTACAGCTTCTTCATATAAATCAGTTTTATAAAGAGAAAACGTTATTGGTGTGCAACACATAACAATTGATTACAACTTTTAGTATTTATCAGTTGTAGAAATAGAAAAAAATTGTAAAATGTTACATATTTTTTAAATATCTTGAGTATCTAGGAAATATGTTGGTAGAAATAAAATATTTATTTAATTAAGATTATTAGGGTAACTAACTAATACTTATTCTGAGTGGCTTGAGTAAAGAAACTTTTGGTTCATAGTATTATAATTACAATTTGGTGGGTAATTTTAAGGTATGGTAACGATACGTTGTTTGATAGAGGGGGGGGGGGGAGGGACTGGCTTCTGTTTTTTCTTAGGAGCGAATTTAAAAAAATAGAAAATGAATTACAAACTTGGTACATATGATAAGATTTTTTTTATTTGACCTTTTTTCAATAAGATCACCAGCATTTTAGTTTTATAAAATTTAGAGGTTTAAGTAGATTTTATTTTTATAAAACTGATCTATATAAAAAATTAGAAATTAACTTAGTGGTTGGATGAAAATTTATAAAAATTATGTGACAAAGCTATTATTTTTTTCATATAAAGATTGCATGTATATTCTTTTTTATAATATATGTAACAAAATTAGTTAAATAAAAGAAATTTAAAAAAGTTTGAGTAAATTGCCAAAATCGTCCCTGTGGTTTTATATTTGCCAGTTTCATCCAAATATCCTCAACTTAACAGAAAAAATAAACTAAGTTAGTGGTTTGGATGAAAAAGGCAAAAAGTTACAAATGTTGGGGGCAATTTGGTAAAAAAGTGTCATTTTGGACGAAAATGGCAAACATGCCCAAACCTCAGGGACAATTTTGGCAATTAACTCTTATGTTTTTATCTAAGGGACATCCCCATCCCCATCCCCCCTCTCTCTCTCTCTCTCTCTCTCTCTCTCTCTCTCTCTCTCTCTCTCTCCTTTTCTTGTAACCCCCCATAACCCTCATTTCTTACACATTTGTCACGTGTTGTGTAACCTCATATCTCCTTTTCACACCCCTATATTAAAATGTTTAGAAAGACTTTCATTAAAAAATAATATTTCGAAGTGGTGTTTTTCGGCCTCTTACAGCAGCTGTAAAAAGCTGATAACATACGCATGAGGTCACTTTTTACAGCATTTATGGCTGCCGTAAATGAAAAAACTAGTTTTTTTTTATTTTTTATTTTTTTCGAAAGGTTTTTTTTATTTTTTATTTTTTTCGAAAAGTTTTTTTTAGGATTTTTTGAAAAATCCTTCCGTAAAGCCGATTTCTCTATGTTCTCACAACTTGTATAAGTTTTCATCTTATCCTAACCCTATATATATGTGTGTGTGAGAGAGAGAGAGATAAACATATACAGAGAGAGAAACCACAATTACACGCCGCTATGCATATCACGAAGGGAAATTTTTTTTGCTCGTAGCATCCGGGAGCTGTGTACCCGGCGGTATGGGACTGGGTGATGGTATATGATGCCATCCATATAAGGCTCTACCACGGGCGGCCAAGGGAAGGGTATCTCACTTCCTTTCTGTTCCCACTATCCAATCATGTTAAAAAAAAAAAAAAAACCAATCTTTTCTAGATGGGCCAAACTTCGAAGCCCATACTTCAAAATAAGTTATATTCGATAATCACAAATTTGAATTTAGTTCGAAAACCAAAATACAAATTCAAATATGTTTTTAATCAGATTCTAAAATTCAAAAACCAAATTTAAAATTAGAATTCGATTTTGGGTTTTTCTGGTCCAATTCAAATATAGAACACCCCTTATATGATGGACGGAGTGTGTTTCACAAGGTCCCGGCCTCAAAGTCACCTTATAACAGATTTTCATATATGTTACAGTGTGATCCAAGCTAGTCTGTCTAAGCTATATCCGATCCAACCCAAGAGTCAAGTCTTACCCCATAGAAAATTGCAGCAACACATACATAACTGTGTTTTAGAAAGACATCATGGCATATATTCTTTCTTTTTTGTTATAATGTTACAATCTATAAATGTTAAACAGTAGTGTTAAAAGTATATCAAATCAACAACATATTAAGAAGATGAATTAGAGGAATAAGGGTGTTAGGAGTGGAGCGGCAAAGTGGTCGGCAAACGGTTTTGCCGAGCGGCAAACACCGCCGCCTACACTTTGCCGTTGCCGACAAACGCTTGGATCGGGGAGGGGAAGCCGACGCGGTAAGGGGAGGAAGGAGAGAGAGAGGGGGTGTGTGGGTGGGGTCCATTCCATCTCGCAACCAATCACATATTTTTTTTAAGTTTACCACTTCACTAAATGTCTAAACCATTGCCAACACTTTTCACCAAAGTTTAAACACTTTTCACTGATTGACGTTGCACACTCTCATTGGTTCATTTTTTAGTTTGCCACTCTCAAGTGTTTAACCACTTCTAACACCCTAACAACATAATCTAGTATGTGTCATGTTACCATATTAATGGGAGGCACATAATATGGTGCACCATGGTCCAGATGTGTCGCAATCCAAGTTCCACTTCTAAAAGCACCACTAGCTTATGCTTTCAACTTTTCGATGAATCATCTTTTTCAATCCACACTACTACTAAAGTCTAAAAGAGTAGGGTATGGCCAAAAAAACATATCTTTAAAAAGGCATTCCTCTTCAGGTGCTTCCCCCTTTATCCCCTGCTCTCCATTCCTTAGCAACTAAGCATGTTAAATTCATCACGTGTGATCTATTTAATTACCAAACCATTTTATTTACCAAACCAGTCAAAATATAGAGCGCAGCTTCTGTTCAAGAGATGAATCTTGTATGTGAGCCATTGATTAAAACTAGGTAGTGGCGTTTTCATAATTATAAGGTTCAAACAATTGAATAAACAAATAGAGAAAAAATATTCTGATCCTTTCTTAATGCTATAATTTTTTCATATGTTAATATTTTTTGTTAAAAAAAATAAATCATATTAATGAGCATTTCATTCTCTTTAATTTGAGTAGCCTATTCTATAATTTCCTTTAAATTTTTTTACATGATTTTGATTTTGAATACCCAATAAATGATTTTGGATACCCAACACATGACTACATGATTAGATGATTTTGAATACTCAATATGTGATTTTATTATAGTATTGTATGTGAAACCCACTATATAATTACGTAATTAGGTAATAATAGTTGACTATATATTATTATGTGACACCATTCGAAATAGTTATAAAGATAAAGGACAAAACTTGCAAATCACTCTTAGTTTCTTTCTATTCATGTTGATTCCTAACTGAAGTTTAAATTTTAGAACACTTAATTAAGGTTCCATTTTGTTAGGGTGGAGGGTATGATTCAAACACTTTAGAGTGTTTGAGTCATTCTCTACCCTACCCAATGATATCATGTCATGTCAAGTCTCTATTCCACTCCCCATTTTACACTCAATCACTCACAATGATTCAAATACCTAGAGAGTGGTAAAAAATTTTAAAAAAATATGATTGGTTGAAAGGGGTTGGGACCCACAATTAAACCCCCTTTCTCCTCCTTCTCTCCTCTTCCCCGCCGCGGTGACTATACACCGAAAACCCAACTCCCCACTCACCGAAAAGAGGCCGGCGATCATTCCCCCAGTGGCAAACAAACTCCCCCCATCCACTCCCCGCAATCACTCCGCCCCCCCTCCTCTTAGAAATCATAGTAGCGTTCATTGATCTTTATTAAACCCTATTATAGTTTATGATACTAATGACATTATTTGATCAATGAAATAATTTAATATCTTGTATTTGTTTAATAATTAATTAATATATTGAAGAAGTTAAACAAATAAGTACCTGTTGGGCTTAAACGAAGAAGGGTCGGATATAGCTAACGAGTTTAATGTCGTTTCCACTGAAGATCAGATCCCTATAGACCTGAATACTTAGCCATTGGTTGTGGAACAAGAGGATCATCTGGAAGGCAACAAGAAGGGCGACAACTGTATAGTAAATGAAGAGGTTGAGGCTACGAAAACATTGGGTGAAAAGCTAGGGGCACACATAGGTTCGAGTGACATTTTGATCCGGGATTCTATTATACAAGAAAGGTTACAAATGGGTAAGACATGAATTGTTTATCCATCAATGTTCGTGGTATTGGGGTTGGTGGGAAGGCTAGGTGGATAAAGAGGTTAAAAAACGAATTCGGTATTTCTTTCATTGGAATGCAAGAAACAATGTCGAGTAGCTTACAACCGGGGATGATGTTGAATTTTGGGGAGGATTGGGGTTCGATTGTGAGATCGTTAACACAAACGATCAGTTTGGAGGTTTAGTTTCTTGCTAGGATCCGAAGATATATGTGAAAGATTTTGTGTTGTAAGATGATAATTTCCTATTCGTCTCGGGTTTGTTAACTGATGGGTCTGTTCGTCTCAAAGTTATCAACGTGTATGCCCCACAACAAAACGTTGATAACTGTATTCTATAGGATAAAATTCTCCAGGCTATGTAAGCAGGGCAAGGTTGGTGGATTGTTTTTGGTGATTTTAATGCAGTTAGAAACCGGGAGGAAAGAAAGAACTCTCCTTTTGATTTGGTATGTGCTAGAGATTTTAATGATTTTATAGACGAAGCTGGGCTCCGGGAATACAACCTGAAAGGTATGAAATACACGTACTTGACTCATAGAGGAGGCGAGTGTAAGATGAGTAGAATTGACAGGATATTCATTTGTTCTAATGTTTTGAACAAATGGCCAAACGCTTATGTTCGAGCTTTAAATAGAGATCTCTCAGACCATTCGCCGATGATTCTCACTTTGTCTAATAGGAATTTCGGCCCAAAACCTTTCCGTTGGTTCGATTCTTGGTTTGATAGATCGGGGTGTGAGGAGTTGGTTAATGCGATGTTAGTAGATTCATGTAGAGAGGGTCCTTCGGATTTGGTGTTGAGTTCAAAGCTAAAGATTCTTCGGGATAGATTGAAAGCTTGGTATAAACAATGGAAAAACAAAGAGGTCGAAGATGAGAATAGATTACGTTTAGAAAAGGAGGAGATCGACGTAACAATCCTAACTAAACCGACACCCTCGATTATTTTCCCGACACTCTAATATATTTTAGAATATCCCAATATGTCCCAAAATATACCCGTATGTGAAAATCGAGCCCGAAATACAATATAACATTAAAAATAAACTAAAAACAAGAAATATTAAGTTGAGGCGGGCCTCGTAGACGCACCTCAATCCTTACGCAGGCGGTATAAAGGTTGGAACCTTATTCCGTTTGATTTCTTAAGTTCAGACGGGCCGCGTAAGACTCACCATTAGTTTACGCGGGCCGCGAGAGTCTCAAAAGATGGCAAAGCCCGGTGCGGCCACGTGGCCCAACACCCGGCAGACCTATGCCATGACCCGGACAAGCTACACGTTGACCCGGAGTCAACGCGGGCCGCGTAGGCCTTTGCCTACGTTTACGAGGGCCGCGTGAAAGTCGAATTCAGCCCCTATAAATAGAATGCATCGGATCTTCAGTCTGTTCGTCCCATTTTCATTTCTCAATCTCAAATTCTGAATAGTAGAATTTATACTCGGGTCTAATACCCCCCTAAATAGCGAGGTTCTGCTACGATGTAAGTATCATAACCCGTAGAGACGTATTAGATACTCTGCTCGATTGATCTAGGGTTCCGTAACGGCTGTCGTGGTTCTGCCCGACGTAGTCATTGGAATGCCGTCTCGGGGAGGGTATTACTAATGTTAAAATGGGTTATTATATTAACACATGTGCATTTGTGTAATTTATAGATTATTCCCAGGAAATCCTTTCTGAAAACCCTAAAACAACAATGTGAGTAATCCTCTTTTTGTTAAATGTTTTTACAAAACCTCACTTAATTAAACATACACTAAGCAGTTATTGACTATTTGTAAGAATACAATTATCGTGGGTATGTTGGGGTTTTGTATACAAAATTTGTTACTGGCGTGCTAACATTTCCACAAGTTGAGTATGACAGTACCACAGATGTTAATTGTTATATCTTGGAAACAAATGTAATTGCGGATGTGCCCTCAATACTGTAAATTGGTTTTTATTTAAACTTGATTAAACTGGGATTCACTCACCAGTATTTTCCAATGACAAAATGTTTTTAAAATGTGTTTCAGGTAACAATATGTGAAAGCCAATTAGAAGCCAGCTGAACAGCACTGAAGGCTTGGAAAAGTGGCAATAAAGTTACCTAAAAGAAATAGATGTTTTTCTTAAATAAGATAGGGTGTATCCCTATGAATTTAAACGAATCGGCCGAAGTTTTGGGATTTCGATAGTTGAATCACCTTTCAATATAACCCGTCAAACATCGCAATAGAAATCTGTTTGAGTCTGTTCTATCGTGCCCCTGTATTCGTTGAAGTTGACGTTGTCGCCGCACAATCACCGCGATCGCCGCCATAACCACCGCGATAACCGCCACACCTGGTTCGAAGCTTTTGGTTAGCGTCTCAAACTCACGAACCGCAACAATCTCTATTCATTTCCGGCTATAGTCATCGCCGCCACCATTGGTCCGGGATCCAACCAGTTCACAGCCACGCTACATGTACCGGCAGCCGCAAAACAGAAACTACCACCTTCGCTCACTTTAGTTCAGTTCCGTGTGACCATCCGAAGTGCTAATGGTGTGTCTCCAGTTAGCTCCGTTTAGCGTTTAAGGTACTTGATCGAACCCTCTTCTGATTCTGATCCGTATATAAATATATTTCATTTCGATTTTCCGGGGACCAAAATATGAATATATATATATGAATATATATACGCCTATATGACTGAACTATAAGAGATGCAAAGTTTATTAAGTATCGAAACATTGTTCAAGAGTTTTATAACCAGATAAGATCATCTTTTCGTTTGGCACTAGTTGGATCCGAGGAGTATTCAATTAATAGATTTTGATTGGTCTAAATCATTTTCATGTTTAAGAGAAACTTGCAGGTTGTCTTTGTATATGTGAACACATGGGGTGTGGTTTTAGTTAGAAAGTAATGATGATAATATATAATATGAGCACTGGTAATAGTATATACCTTGTTTACAAACATGATATTGTTAAATTGGTTTTCTAAATTTCAAGTCAAAATTTATCTTTTCATGAAATATCCATACGTTTTCCTCAGTGTACATGAATCATGGTTATAAACATAAACCATTAATAAAGGCCTATATTAGTAAAGTTTATAATCTTGGTAAAGGACATGATACTGTTTTGGTGGCCATTATATAGTTATTTAGAAACATAATATTTTCACTAGTAAGTTTAGATTATTAATATATCATTCGATTTTATATTTTAATGACAAGATATTCATATATCTATATATATATAATAAAAGAAACCTGATTTTAGACACGTGTCACTCATTGTAGGTCCCTTTTCGCGGAGGATTACGAACCTAAACCTTGTTATACAAACCTACTAGCAAGTGCGGAATCCAAGCTAGTAGGCAAACCGAGATGAAGCAAGTAGAGAAACAAACACACAAGATTTCACCGATTAACACCACTGTATTAATACGTATGAAGGTTCCGGTTACAAGCACAATGTTTACAATCAATTTGCAAACTCTCAAGAGTGTGTGTGAGTTTCGGACAGAACTCTCTCAAACTTCCTTTCTGTCTTTGTGTGTGCATCAGTCTTTCACACTACACTGCATGGGTATATATATACCCAGCCCATGATGTCTGGTCGAAGGATCCGATAGATGGTCCGAAGGATCATCTATCGATGACAAGGTAATCGAAGGATCAGTATTGACCTCGAAAGATCACCTTTCGAGGTCTAACATTCGAAGCCTATCTTTCGAGCACCTCGAAGGATCAACAATATCCTTCGAGGCTATCCTTCGATGCAGACAAACATATCAAACATATGTTAACTGTTGGCCAAGTCAAACTAGGAGGATAGTTGACTTGGTCAACTTACAGACTAACTTTGGACATCGTTTACATACAGACCGAATACAGACAAAGTACAGACACAAGTGCACCAACAAACTCCCCCTTGGCTGTAGCTTTGTCTTTATCTTCTATAGTTGTAGACTCGTCTCGAACTTCGACGGTCTTTGGTCTTTGAGTTACCAAAACTCTGATGTCCTTTCAAGTCTTCATTGTCGGAGGATCTTCAAAGTCTTCACGTCTTGAAAGCAGAGAGTGTATCAACAAACTACCCGTATCATGTAGACAGTGTGTTGACAAACTCCCCCTTAACATAAGCTCCCCTTTTGAGTTATGCTCGTGAATGGACTTTATCTTTATGAAGTGAGATCCTTGTGGTGTTGATGATGGCCAGCGGCTACTCGATCATCTTCATCTCTTGAGCACCTTCTCGTTGTGTCTTTATTCCAAAGCTCGTCATCGACCATGTTCTCCTTGCCTTTAGAATCTGCACATGCAAGAAATCTAAACGCGTAATGAGAACAACTGCTTGGAATATAGAATAAACAAATGACACACGAATGACCATGTCACAATCAAACACCGTCCGACAGTTTGAAAGTTTAATAAATTTGTCAATTTTAGTCTTTAACTTTCAAAACTTGCAAATTTCGACCGTTTATGAAGATTTAGTCAGTTCAGTTTTCGTTCAGGTTTCAGGTAACGAAGACTCGAGCTCCAACATCGTACGATCGAAGATAAAGTAGAAAGAAAATCTTTTTGGCTTTTATAAAGTTTATATTAAAACACACCTAAAATCTTTTTGGTATTTTTGAAAGTAAAAGACAACAATTTAAAATCCTTTGAGTGTTATCAAACGACATCACCGCTAATGTCGTGCTGATATGCACCAAACGACGAAACTGTTTAAAAGAAACAATAAAAGTTAAGCAGTAAATAAATAAATATATACAAACATTCTTTTTGCGAGTTTCGAGGGTAAGAGAATCATATCAGTGTACGGTCATGCCAAAACACTCTTGTTGTTCAGTTAGTTAATATTAAGATAAGCATCCTATAACAATTATCGGTATTGTTGTCCACTTAAACTCAACTTATCAGATGTAATCATGGCGAGGGGATACGTTAAGGTATGATTTATACTTACCGACCGGTGTTCATCCACATCACGACACATTCCCGTATCAAGGTATGCACGAGAGTTCATCTTACCGGTGAGTATACCGATTATCATCTGTTTGATCGTATAAATTGTGAGATACTCACTTATTTTGATTTGAAAACAAGCCCTATGTGATATAATCACTTATTGATGAGGAACTTGATTTTCGATGCATGAGGGCACAGGTGCAAGTCCGTGAACAGGTCAGTACTTCCGTACAGCAGAGAGACGAACTTGACACCCGGATAAATGTGATATTTTATCACTTATTTATTTGGACATGTGATTGTTTATCACTTATTGAGGTCGAATGCAGTATGTAATATGTACACGTATGTATAGTATCATGGAAGATCTAGACTTGCGTCCCCGTTATTTTTCGGTAAAAGATACAACCATGATACCCAGATGATAAGCAGCATAAAGACCGAATATCTCAGAACCTCGGCAATCTATCAAACGAAATTTCGGTACTAAGACCATATGCCAATGAGTGGTTCCCACCTGATCTTCAGTCGATTAAGATTTATATCACCCAGCACACTTTAAAATGATTGTGAGCCTACCGATACATCTTATATAGAGCTGCTTATCGTTTTGCATTTAAGGTTTAAAGAGATTTGGATAGACCACTGATGTACTATCATTTTCTCTTTTGCTCTCCAGGAAACTCATTTTTGTTTTTCTATTGTTTTTGTGTTTTTGAAATTTTTCGATGTTTTTGGATTTTCCGATTTTTGGATTTACTCCCCCTAAAATCAATAAACTAAGAGAAATTTAAAAATACACAAAGATATTTTAAAAAATGATTTTCCGATGTTGGTTTACTCTTGCTTGACCTTAATGCCGTTTACCAATAATAAGAAGTCAAATCTAGATTTGTCAAAAGCTTTGGTAAAAAGGTCAGCACGTTGGTCATCGGTGTGGACCTTAACAACATCGATTAGCCTTTTCTCAAAGCAATCACGTATGAAGTGATATTTGATTTCGATGTGTTTGGTCTTTGAATGCTGCACAGGATTTTTAGTGATATCTAAAGCAGCAGAATTATCAACGTATATAGGAGTAGTTAGGAATTCAAAACCGTAGTCCCGCAATTGTTGTTGGATCCAGAGAACTTGTGAACAACAACTTGAGGCAGCAATGTATTCAGCTTCGCATGTTGATGTAGCGACACACGTTTGCTTCTTGCACTGCCATGTGACTAGGCGATTTCCTAAGAACTGACATCCAGCCGTTGTGGATTTACCGTCGATTTTACATCCGCCAAAATCAGAATCACTGAATGCGACCAATTCAAAGTTATTATCCCTAGGATACCACAGACCGGTGTCGGGGTAAGCCTTCAAATAACGAAAAATCCTTTTGACAGCTGCAAGATGTGAGGCCTTCGGATTAACTTGATATCTGGCAAGTAGGCACGTTGGGTACATTATGTCTGGCCTTGATGCTGTGAGGTACATAAGGGATCCGATCATCGCGCGATAGTATGAAGGGCTAACAGGTTCACCCTTCAAGTCAGGAGTTATTCCATGATTAGTTGGCAATGGGGTACCAATGGGCGTTGCATCGGACATCTGGAACCGGCTCAAGATGTCTCCAACATATTTAGTCTGATGGATGAATATCCCAGACTCCGTTTGTTGCACTTGTAGGCCCAAAAAGAAATTCATTTCCCCCATAGCACTCATCTCGAATTTATCCTGCATGATGCGCTCGAAATTCCTACACAAAACATCATTAGTAGAACCAAAAATAATATCATCAACATATACCTGTACCAGAAGAAGATCTCCATCTTGTTCTTTGATGAAGAGAGTACAATCGATAAGACCTCTTCGAAAACCGTTCTCCAGCAGATATGTAGATAAGGTTGCATACCAAGCTCGTGGCGCTTGATGAAGACCATAGAGAGCTTTGTTTAGCAACCAAACCCGATCGGGATGAACAGGATCTTCAAAACCTGGAGGCTGTTCGACATATACCTCTTCTTCAACCACACCATGTAAAAATGCACTTTTGACGTCCATCTGGTAAACCTTGAATCCTTTGAATGAGGCATAAGCCAGAAAGATCCGAATAGCTTCCAGACGTGCAACTGGTGCATAGACTTCGTTGTAGTCGATTCCTTCTATCTGACGAAAACCTTGAACGACTAAACGAGCTTTGTTCCGAATAACCACTCCACGGTCGTCTTTCTTGCATTTGAAGACCCATCGAGTGCCAATCTTCTTGTAATTCTCAGGCTTTTCAACAAGCTTCCAAACACCAAGCTTGTGAAATTGCTGTAATTCTTCTTGCATGGCTTCAACCCAAGCACTATCTTTCAATGCTTCTTTCCACGACTTTGGTTCTTCTTGTGACACGTAACACGCGAAGGACCAATCATTCTGTTGACCAGATTCTCTTATAGCTGAATACAAACCAGCATTCCGGTTGTTTCTCAGCTGATTACGCGTCTGTACACCGCGATGGACATCTCCTATGATATTCTGCTGGGGATGGGTATTGTGGATCCTCATTTCAGGATTATCTGGCACACGAGCATTGATACCCAAATTGGTAAGATTAAGATCAACAACCAACTCCACACCAGGAATGTGGGTAGAAGTGGATGCATTCCCTTCAGCAGTATCTATATTCTGCGTATGAGGTGTGTCACCAGAGGCACCTTGAATAGGAGCAGCTGGAGCTGAAGATCCTTCAGCTGCATCATGATATTCATCATCTTCAGAAGAGTCATTATAATCAGCAGCATCTTCAAAAACCTCATTTTGAACCATATTGTTGACTGACGAAGAAGCTTGAGGGTCAACAACAATAGGTCTAACCAATGGCGAGACAGCAGCGTTGTCACTTTCCAACAACATCCGAGCCGCTGCTGATTCTTCGTCAAAGGTTGGCAGATTAAAGGAGTCAAATAGCCCATCATAATCGAACATCCACGGATCACCCGGAGCCCTAACAGGACTCGTGTACCTTTGAACCCTAACTTCACTCCAAAGCTCAATCTTTTTGGTAGCTAGATTCCAAACACGAAAATTCGGAGTAGCATATCCAAGGAAGAAACCCTCGATAGCTCTTGCACCAAACTTTCCATCCGGCTCAATCATAGTACAAGGAGCACCAAATGGTTCAAGGTAAGAAAGATCCGGTTTTCTTTTCTGAAGGAGTTCGAAGCAAGTCTTGCCATGTCTCTTTACTGTAAGAACTCTGTTCAACGTGTAGCAAGCAGCCGATACAGCCTCTCCCCAGAATTGAATAGGGAGTTCCGACTCTACTAACATTGTTCTTGCAGTTTCTATGATCGTCCGATTCTTCCTCTCAGCGACACCATTTTGTTGTGGAGTATATCGAGAACTGTACTCATGAAGAATGCCTTTAGAAGTACAAAACTCATCCATAATATGATTCTTGAATTCAGTTCCATTGTCGCTTCGGATCCTTTTCACTTTCAACGTATAGAGATTTTCCAACATTGTAAGAAGATCCTTGAGGATGCCAGGAGTTTCACTCTTGTGTGCCATAAAAGATACCCAAGAAAATCTAGAGTAGTCATCAGTAACTACTAAACAATAAGCATCACCAAACGTTGTCTTGTGCTTCATAGGTCCAAAAAGGTCCATATGAAGACGTTCGAGAGGCATGCTGACAGTGTTGATTTTCTTCAAAGGGTGAGACTTCTTTGTTTGCTTCCCCTTTTGGCACGAGACACAGATATCTTGTAGATGAAAACTTCTTACAGGCACACCATTCACAAGATTATTTTTCACCAAATGGTTCATTTTTCTCAAGTGAATGTGTCCCATTCTTCTGTGCCAAGATATAGACTCCTTTTCTGTGGCTTTTGAGACAAAGCAAGTGACTTGTGCAGATGTTGTAATCGCCTGGCTCATGTCGAGAATATAAAGATCATTAACTCTCGGAGCCGATAAGAGAATCCATTCTTGTGGAATTTTGAATCCAGGTTTCAGCACATAGCAGCCAGCGTCATCAAAAATCACTGAGAACTTTTTATCGCAGATTTGCGACACACTGAGAAGATTGTGATCAATTTGCTTCACATAATTGATCTTATCAAAGCACACGATGCCATTGGAGATACTTCCTTCTCCAGTGATGTACCCTCCTTTATCACCCGCAAAAGCAACATACCCTCCTCTAATATTTCTCACGTCGTATAGGAGCCGTAAGTCGCCAGTCATGTGCCTGGATGCTCCACTATCAACAATCCAATGACTATTAATAGTTCCTCCTAGAACATCCTGCACATGTCAATTAAACACATCAGTTGAGAATGGGGACCCAAGCCTTAGTGGTCTTGGGTCGTCCCTTGGCATCACGATACGTAAGCTCTATCTCTTGATGGTTTTCAAGAACAACTGCTCCCCCTGAATTGTCACCCGACTTAGGTAACCAAGTTTGTCTGTGCCTACCAGTTTTTGAAGATTCTGGTTTTCCAGGTTGTGACACACTTGGTTCCTTTTGTACTGTTTTAACTTCAAATTTTAAAGCTTTTTCAACAGTTTTTATGTTCTTACGTCGTTGTTTAGTTTCTTGTTCTTTTACAGTTCGTTTATCTTGTTTAGGTGAAACTGACCGACGTTGAGGGTGAGCTGTTTCAGGTGGAGTTTTCTCAACAAATTTCTTCTTTGGAGCATTTGGGCAATTTCTGATAATGTGCCCAATTTCTCTACATTTGAAACAAGTTCTCCTTTCAACAGACTTAGGAGAACTTGATCGACTACCAGATGTTGAGCCTGTAGAACCTGAGGTACTTGCTCTTTCATCACACCCATTTGTGTGTTGGGTGTAATTGTTATCACTGTTACGTTTCAAAATCTTGACTTGTTGTACAAAATCAGTGTTTGATTTGTTTTCAAAAGTCTCAATTTTATCTGTACCTTTTGATGCTACAAACTTAACATCTTTTCCTTTCTTCACGTAACGAGCTCCTTTTGATTCAACCTTAGCCTTTGGCTTTGGAGCTCGTTGTTGTTGTTTACCCTTAGAAGCAGTCGGTTGTTGAGTGGTTGGAGATTTTTGATTACCAAATTGTTTCCTAATCTCAGCCTTAGGAATTGGATCACATTGTGTTACCACAATTCCCGGAAGTGTTTTTCCCAAAAATTTGTTTGTATTGTCTTCAAAGACTTTATCAATCAAAGATTTATTTACATTTTTAATTGGAAAAACATGATCTGAGTAGATTTTATTATCTCCAACCAAAGTGTACAACACATTACTGCTTTTAACAGTAGACACACCTGTCTTATCAACCTTGACAGGATCAATCACTTGCTTCTTGACAGATGAAACCTCAGGAGTATCAGGATCACAAAGAATGTGATTCTCTCGTGGAATATCTACTCCTTTCATCTTGCTAAGTGATTTATCCTGATCACTTACAGCCACATCTGATTCATCATCCGATGTCTCATAGTCCTCGATAATTGGAGGACTTTGCTTCATAGATGGTGAGGTTTCTTGTTCCTTAGAGGCTGTGTTTGAAGAATTGTCCGGTTTGAACCAAAGGCCAGTAGTAAACTCCTCAACATCAAGAGGCACACTGGGTTCATACCGAGGCATTTCTTCCTCATCAGGCATCTTGGTATAGTTGTTCATCAAAGGGGGCGGACATTTGTTATACCCTATGCCTTTCTGATTTCCCTTTAGTTGTTGAACGTCGATGATGTGATCAAGCACAAATTTCGAGTTAGAATAACTATCCAATTTCTGTTTGATCGCATCATGTTCGCATTGGGCAATGGCTAATTGCTTTTTAGTTTCTTCCACAATGTTAATATATTCATTTATACTCACTTGCTTGTGGTAAACTACTTTGTTAACCTCGGACACATTTTTCTTTAAAGTTTCTATTACAGATTTAAATTCTTTTTCATTCCGGGTTAAAGCCATGTTTGCCTCTTTGCATTTCGACAGTTCAATAACCAAATTCTGGTTATGACTATGAAGCTTTTCTGATTCAAGCTTCATCTCTGCACATGATTTACAAATACTAGGAGCAGGGGGTTCAGAAGTTACCTGACTAGTAGAGGCTGAGCCGTTTGCCATAAAGGCAGTTTGAAAAGAAAAAGCTCCATCTTCAGAGAATAGCTTTTCCATTTCCTTTGATGCAGTAGCAGCCTTCCTAATCAGAATTGATTTCTGACATTTAAGCTCATCAGCTTCATTTAGTAGCTCCTGAATATCATCATCTCCTTCTTCATTCACATCAGGCTCTGAGTGATTATCCCCAGAAACAGAGCCTTCTTCATCTGAACTTCCAGAATAACCAGAACTGTCATCGCTTCCAGAAGATTCTTCTTTTTGAACCTGCTCGATGACTTTAGCATACAAAGCAGTTCCACTTCCCTGATCACCTTCACCAAACTGAACTGACCAGTCACAGCCTTCATCTGCTTGAACAGCCAAAGCACGATTGTGATTGGTAGTTCCAGGCTGTCCCTGATTGTTATTCACTGCCACCATCCTCCGTTCACGGTTTTCTTGTTGGGCATTCACATTCGTCTGGTTTCTGAAAGGGTTGTGATTGCCATGTTTTGTTGGTCGAGTACACTCACGTTTAAAGTGCCCTTTCTCGCCACAATTAAAGCACGTGACGGCATTAATATCAAACCCATACTTCGTGTTTTTCTTTCCTTCCAACGAAGTTCTTCCAGTTCGTGCCATGAAATCTTTTGCCCTTCTAACCGCACTAGCAAAAGCCCATTTAATATCCATCAACTCCATTTCTTCCTTGTCGATCTGATCATAATCTTCATTGGTCATGTTGATGTTTCCAAGTTGACCTGCTACCAAACCACAGTAAGCACTGACCATGGTGTTGATAATCTCCATATGTTCCTTAGCAACTTCAATGCTAAGGTGTGAAAGATTTGAGTTGTCGACTCGGATTGTGTGATGACTTTGGGGCTGAGGTTGAGGATTGCTTGTATAGTGAGCTTGCTGTTGTTGTTGTTGAGGTTGTGGTTGTGGCTGTGTTGGAACAGGAATGTAAGACCTCGGATCGAATTGAGGTTGTGGTGGAGCAGCTGTTGACTGAGGAAACGGAAAGGAACTTGAACTTGTATTGGACACAAATGCAGTCTGCAGCTTAGGTTGCTGTTGCTGAGCTGCAGCGGATCTTGCCAAAACATCAAATCCTGGAAGATACATTTCTGTATTCTGAGGAGCTGGAGCACGCCTTGCTTTCCTAATCTCTTCATCATTTTTATGTTCCAGCTTTTGAATGAACTCGTAGATGTTGACTTGATCTAGAGTTCCAGTATGCTTCAACAGTTCAATGAAAGAACTCCACTTTGGAGGTAAGGCGTCAGCAAATCTACTCACCATTTCTTGTTGAGTAGCGACAACTCCATAAGCACACATCTCACTAATCAAATGATAGAAACGTGTGATCATATCATTCAGAGTCTCGTTTTCCAAAAACTGAAAGGATTCAAACTCTTTCTTCAACAAATCATGTCGAGATTTTCTAGCAGCTGCATTGCCTTCTCCTCTAGCAACTAAGGCATCCCACAATGCTTTCGTGGTCTTGCAATATGAGAACTGATGGTAGATGTCTTTGTTGAGTGCTTGAGTAAGTGTGGCAAAGGCCTTTTTCTCCAATTCATAAGCCTTCTTGTCATTTTCAAGCATATTTGCATAACCCTCTGAAGTTGACGCAGCAGTCTCAAGATTAGTATTGAACGCATTGATGAAACACGTCCAAAGATCAGTGCTTTGCCCTTGAACATATGTGTGAAACCGGTTTTTCCAAGATGGAAAATCGTTCATATGGTTCAACTTAGGTGGACGATTGTTGCTGCCAGTTTCACTTTCACTAATCAGAAGGTTCTGAAGACTTTGACTTTGATTGGATACCAAAGCCCATTGACTTGGACTGATTGATGGCTGTGGAACCATACTCTTTGCCCAATCTGCAGCAGTCACTAACTCTTGATTGTTTCGTGAGTCCAAACTCCAATCCCATGGACTTGTACAGCTCATTTTGATCTACCAAACCTACACACCACAAACTGTTAAGTGCAAAAACAGATATGAATTGAAAGATGCAACCTGTTCGAAAGATCAATACTTGTTCGAATGATCAACAGGGTTCGAAAGATCCTTGTTGAGTTTCGAACAAAAACTTCGAAGGATGACTTCGAAAGATTGACTTATACGAAGGATCCTTATCTTTCGAAAGATGATTTCGAAAGATTCTCCTTATGTTTCGAACACAGGTCTCGAAAGATGACACTTGTTCGAAGAATCAACAGTGTTCGAAGGATCACTGTTGATGGCTCGAACAATAACCTCGAAAGATAACCTTGAAAGATTCACCCAACACGAAGGATCCTTATCTTTCGTAGTGAACAGTAACTCGAAGGATGTATCTATCGAAAAGATTACTTGACTCGAAGGATAACACACTGACTTCGAAAGATGTTCGAAGGATGGTTATCTTTCGAATCTCCTTGATCGAAGGATGATCCTTCGAGCTCGAAAGTTATCTTTCGACGTCTGACACACTGACGAAAGTACTGATGGGTTGGTGAGAAAAGTGACAGGTTGGTGTATCAACTTTCGGCAGAAAGGATGTTCTGCCACCAACTTTTCCACCAACTATTTGACTTTCAAAAAGTTTACCCAAAATGGACACAATCTTATCCAAACCAGTCACCGGAATATATGATCGGAAAATGGCCGGAAAAATCAAAGTCTCTTAAAAACAAGTTTTCAAGTTACCCAACCCAACCTTGAACACTCCCGAAGATTTAGAAGCCGTTTTTCAGTTTAGAAAAGCAAGAAAAACCACCAAAACGGGTGCTAAACCTAGTGTCCAAACACACCAAGAGTCTTGAACAACCCGGTTTTAAACAAGGTAAAGAGCCAAGCTCTGATACCACTTGTAGGTCCCTTTTCGCGGAGGATTACGAACCTAAACCTTGTTATACAAACCTACTAGCAAGTGCGGAATCCAAGCTAGTAGGCAAACCGAGATGAAGCAAGTAGAGAAACAAACACACAAGATTTCACCGATTAACACCACTGTATTAATACGTATGAAGGTTCCGGTTACACGCACAATGTTTACAATCAGTTTGCAAACTCTCAAGAGTGTGTGTGAGTTTCGGACAGAACTCTCTCAAACTTCCTTTCTGTCTTTGTGTGTGCATCAGTCTTTCACACTACACTGCATGGGTATATATATACCCAGCCCATGATGTCTGGTCGAAAGATCCGATAGATGGTCCGAAGGATCATCTATCGATGACAAGGTAATCGAAGGATCAGTATTGACCTCGAAAGATCACCTTTCGAGGTCTAACATTCGAAGCCTATCTTTCGAGCACCTCGAAGGATCAACAATATCCTTCGAGGCTATCCTTCGATGCAGACAAACATATCAAACATATGTTAACTGTTGGCCAAGTCAAACTAGGAGGATAGTTGACTTGGTCAACTTACAGACTAACTTTGGACATCGTTTACATACAGACCGAATACAGACAAAGTACAGACACAAGTGCACCAACACTCATTGAAGATGTCTACATTTGTAATTTCCTACATTTTCAAATATAATAGATAATAATTGAATTAAAATTATAGAAAACTTGAGAAAATAAATATTTAATTTTTTTTAATAAGGTTCATAAAAATCGATAGAAAATAAATATTTAAAAAAATAACTAAATTAATTTAAAAAAACTTAATAGGATCGAGAAAAATAATTAAAAGTTAAATTAAAAAAATCTATTGTAAAGTTGATTAGTTGTTATTTTTAGAAAATTACAAAAATAGTTTAGTAAAACACATAGCAAAGTCGGAAACTATAAATATCTGAAACATAGCTAAACTAAAATTAACATTTTTTTCTTTTAACGTTTTCTTTTACTTTTTCCGCTTATTAATAACTATTTAAGTTAAAATTTCATCGATTTAACCATGCGTAATACTTAAGTTTCTAACCTATTAATAAATAAATAAAAAATAAAGTAAAATGTTAACTTGCGTATTACATAAGTTTCTAACCTAATAAATAAATAAACAAATAACAAAGTAAAATGTTATAATACATCAAAGTTTATTTTTTTAAAAAACATATCTTGACGACCATATGTGTTAGCCAATTATATTATATTTAATCAACTCGTGTAATACACGTATTTATTCAACCCATGCAATACACGTTTTTAAGGATGTAACTTTTTTATAAAGTTATATTTATTCAACCCGTGTAATACACGGGGTTATAACCTAGTTTTTATCAATAAAGCTAAAAGCATGATTTTAGTTTCGTTATTTAGTAAAAGGTGACGGCTATGGCGTTAGATTTATTATTATTAAGGGGGGCGAATAAATGAATAAAACCAAGTCATATGTATAAACTATTCGTCAAACTAATAAGTGAATGATCCAATAAGTTCATAAATCTGATTCAACTATAATATAATGCAGGTTCCCGTGTTTCGTTAAGGAATACTTGATTATTTGGTTTTGCTTTGCTTGCTAATAAGGTACGGATTCTGTTTTCTTTTCATCATAGTATACTTTTATATTTTCGTTACTCGTTGGTACGGATTCCTATCCTTGTCAGCATAGTATTGTATTCCTATTCGTTACCTTGTGGTACGGGTGTTTTCGTTAGATGGTTCGGTTCGTATTGTTATATGATTGGTATTTATTGTAGCATGCAATAGACTTTAGATTTTGTGCTCGTTATTGCATGTTCCCTTTAGACTTATGTCAAGGTAATTTTATTTCTGATACGCTTTGTACTCTGTCACCCGAGCAATTATAAGTTACTTGTCGTTGGGGCGTCAACGACATGACACTCATCGTGACGGTGCGTAACTAAAGTTCACGGCGTTTCTAGTTTGTGCTTGTGTAGCACATGGCCCCTAGAGGCGAATAGATCGATCTTAGCTCTGACTCCTGACTCCTGACTCCTGACTCCTGTTGAGATGGAATAATGTGTGTACGCCTACATGCACCATCTCGGCGCATGGACTATAGCCATGCATGCCTCTGTTTAGGCTCGTGGGTGCTTCTATATTACGTGACTTGTTTTACTGTTATATGTTGTCACGTATGTCTTGTCTCTGTTATGATATGTTGATATGTTTATATGCATCTGGTTATGTTTAGTATCTGTTATCTGTTCAGTATAAGTATAAGTATTGGGATTCAAGATACATAAGTATTTGTTTCAGTGCCAAATTCTAGACTTGTTTAATGTCAGTACCGTTCATGTTTCTGTTCGCGTGTCTGCTTTCTTTTACTGTTGATTTCTCCGTTACTGAGCAACTTTTTGGCTCAGCCGTATTTTCTTTCTTGTGTTTGTCTTATTTGTTTGACAGGTAATTTGGGAAACGTGGGGAATAAGTGAAGAGTGTAGTGAAGATAAAGATTTATTTTTATTTCGGTAATGTAATGAAAATGTAATTAGGATCTTTTGTTTTCAACGTTATGGATTGGTTTTAGTTTTGATATCTGTATGAGTGACACGTCAGCCTGTCCAGGTTGGGGTGTTACACAGTGTGTACTGAAAACTTGGGTTTTACCCATGTGTTTAATGATATGGAAATATGGTATTTTACTCTGATAAAATATTTCCTAACTACGGTCCTAATGAAAATTTCCGCTGCCAAATTAGACAATAACGTGATACCACCGAAACTGGCTCGCGGCCGCCCGTTCCCGGGGATTAGGGATCGAGGGTTGCGAATTGTTGGAGAAAGGATTCATGCAACCAAGCTCATCGCCATGGGGAGCACCGATTTTGTTTGTCAAAAAGAAAGACGGATCAATGCGTATGTGCATTGACTACCGTGAATTGAACAAAATCACGATTAGGAACAATATCCATTACCGAGGATCGATGATCTGTTCGATCAATTGCAAGGAGCTCGATTTTTTCTCTAAAATCAATTTAAGATCAGGATATCATCAATTAAAGGTACAGGAAGAGGACATTCCTAAGACCACATTCAGAACAAGATATGGTCATTATGAATTTACTATCATGCCATTTGGTTTAACCAATGCCCCAGCCGCATTTATGGACATGATGAACCGAATATGTAAGCCATACCTGGATAAATTCATAATTGTCTTCATAGATGATATTTTAATTTACTCTAAGAGTAAAGAAGAGCATGCAAAGCATTTGCACTTGCTTTTAAGTTTATTAAGAAAGGAAAAGCTTTATGCTAAGTTTTCCAAGTGTGAGTTTTGGTTAGAACAGGTACAATTTCTTGGACACTTAGTCGATCATGAAGGAATTCATGTGGATCCAACAAAGATCGAGGCAATTACCTAATGGAAAACCCCTGAATCACTAACTGAGGTTAGAAGTTTCTTAGGATTGGCTGGTTATTATAGACGATTTATTCGAGATTTTTCTAGAATAGACATTCCCTTAACCAAGTTAACCTGTAAATCCATTAAGTTTGAATGGGGACCAAAACAAGAAGAAGCCTTTAGAATTCTTAAGCTAAGATTAACCCATGGACCCATACTAGCGCTACCAGACGGAACTGAAGACTTTGTAGTTTATTGTGACGCTTCTAAGTTAGGTTATGGATGTGTGTTGATGCAATGTCAAAAGGTTATAGCTTACGCCTCTAGACAGCTTAAGAATCATAAAGAGAATTATTCAACCCATGATTTAGAACTAGGAGCCATAAATTTTGCCCTTAAGATTTGGAGACATTACCTTTATGGTAGTAAGTTTACCATATTCACAGATCATAAGAGTTTAAGGTATGTTTTCGGGTAAAAGAGTTGAATATGAGACAAAGACGTTGGATGGGAATGCTTAGTGATTACGATTGTGATATCCAATATCATGAAGGAAAAGCAAATGTAGTAGCAGATGCTTTAAGTCGAAAATATCATGAAAAGCCAAGAAGGGTACGTTATCTTAAATTAAATCTACAAGTAGATTTAAATGATCAGATAAGAAAAGCACAAGAAGCAGTAATCAAGGATTATACTGAAAAATTAAAAGGAATGACTAAGGAATTAAAACAAGGAACAGATAGAATTTGGAGATTCCATAAAAAGAGAATGTGGATACCTAAATTAGGAAACCTACGTCACCGTATATTAGAAGAAGCTCATAAGTCTAAATATACGATGCATCCAAGAAGTGATAAGATGTACTAGGATTTAAGGAAAAATTTCTGGTGGATAGGAATGAAGAAGGATATAGCAGCTTACGTTTCTAAATGTTTAACTTGTTCTCAAGTCAAAGCTGAACACCAGAAACCCTCAGGTTTGTTACAACAGTTAGAAATGCCAGTTTGGAAATGGGAATTGATAACAATGGATTTTGTTACCAAATTACCCAAAACAAGAAAAGGTAATGATACAATCTGGGTGATTGTAGATAGACTAACCAAGTCAGCTCATTTCTTACCAATGAAGGAAACTTTAGCATGGAACAATTAGCCAAATTGTATGTAAATGAAATTGTTTCATTACATGGAATACCTTTATCAATTGTTTCTGATAGGGATAGCCGTTTTACCTCTCATTTTTGGGCAAGTTTCCAAAAAGCAATGAGAACCAAGTTGAATCTAAGCACAGCTTACCATCCTCAAACGGACGGACAAAGCGAAAGAACAATTCAGACAATGGAAGACATGCTTAGAGCTTGTGTAATTGATTTCGGAGGTAATTGGGACGATCACTTACCTTTAATAGAATTTTCTTATAATAACAGTTATCACACAAGTATCAGTGTTGCACCATTCGAAGCACTTTATGGACGAAAGTGCAGAACCCCAGTCTGTTAGGCAGAAATTGGGGAAAAGCAACTATCTGGACCTGAGATAGTGCAAGAAACAACCGACAAGATCATTCAAGTCAAGGAACGACTGAAGCAACACGTAATTGACAGAAGAGCTACGTTGTTAACAGACGTAAGCCATTAGAATTCCAGGTAGGTGATAAGGTATTGTTAAAAGTCTCTCCTTGGAAAGGAGTCGTAAGATTCATCAAACGGGGAAAGCTAAGTCCCAGGTATGTTGGACCTTTTGAGATTATTAGAAGAATAGGACCTGTAGCCTATCAGCTACAACTGCCAGAGGAAAGGGAAGGAATACATGATGTATTTCATGTATCTAATCTCAAGAAATGCTTAGCTGATGAATCACTCGTAGTACCTCTTAAGGATATAGAGGTAAATGAACAACTCAAGTTTATAGAAAGGCCTCTACAGATTGAAGACAGGAAGGTTAAGAATCTCAAGCATAAGAGATTAGTTCTGGTCAAAGTGAAGTGGGACTCCAAAAGAGGACCTGAGTACACATGGGAGCTTGAATCTGAAATGCAAAAGAAATATCCACATTTGTTCCAGTAGATCTCCAGGACGAGCTCTAAAATAAGGTGGGGAGGATGTAACAATCCTAGCTAAACCGACACCCTCGATTATTTTCCCGACACTCTAATATATTTTAGAATATCCCAATATGTCCCAAAATATACCCGTATGTGAAAACCGAGCCCGGAATACAATATAACATTAAAAATAAACTAAAAACAAGAAATATTAAGTTGCGGCGGGCCGCGTTGACCCACCTCAATCCTTACGCGGGCGGTATAAAGGTTGGAACCTGATTTCGTTTGATTTCTTAAGTTCAGACGGGCCGAGTAAGATCCACCATTAGTTTACGCGGGCCGCGAGAGTCTCAAAAGATGGCAAAGCCGGTGCGGCCACGTGGCCCAACACCCGGCAGACCTATGCCATGACCCGGACAAGCTACACGTTGACCCGGAGTCAACGCGGGCCGCGTAGGCCTTTGCCTACGTTTACGCGGGCCGCGTGAAAGTCGAATTCAGCCCCTATAAATAGAATGCATCGGATCTTCAGTCTGTTCGTCCCATTTTCATTTCTCAATCTCAAATGCTGAATAGTAGAAATTATACTCGGGTCTAACACCCCCCTAAATAGCGAGGTTCTGATATGATGTAAGGATCATAACACCTGGAGACGTATTAGATACTCTGCCCGATTGATCTAGGGTTCCGTAACGGCTGTCGTGGTTCTGCCCGACGTAGTCGTTGGAATGCCATCTCGGGGAGGGTATTACTAATGTTAAAATGGGTTATTATACTAACACACGTGCATTTGTGTAATTTATAGATTATTCCCAGGAAATCCTTTCTGAAAACCCTAAAATAGCAATGTGAGTAATCCTCTTTTTGTTAAATGTTTTTACAAAACCTCACTTAATTAAACATATACTAAGTAGTTATTGAGTATTTGTAAGAATACAATTATCGTGGGTATGTTGGGGGTTTTGTATACAAAATTTGTTACTGGCGTGCTAACATTTCCACAAGTTGAGTATGACAGTACCACGGATGTTAATTGTTATATCTTGGAAACAAATGTAATTGCGGATGTGCCCTCAATACTATAATTGGTTTTTATTTAAACTTGACTAAACTGGGATTCACTCACCAGTATTTCCCACTGACAAAATGTTTTTAAAACGTGTTTCAGGTAACAATATGTGAAAGCCAATTAGAAGCCAGCTGGACAGCACTAGAGGCTTGGAAAAGTGGCAATAAAGTTACCTAAAAGAAATAGATGTTTTTCTTAAATAAGATAGGATTTATCCCTATGAAATAGTGTGTACTGAAAACTTGGGTTTTACCCATGTGTTTAATGATATGGAAATGTGGTATTTTACTCTGATAAAATATTTCCTAACTACGGTCCTGATGAAAATTTCCGCTGCCAAATTAGACAATAACGTGATATCACCGAAACTGGCTCGTGGCCGCCCGTTCCCGGGGATTAGGGATCGGGGTTGCGACAATCGATATGTTGATGGAGCAACAAGAGTTAGATGAGTCCGAATTATGGGTGTGGACCGAATGTAAGAAGAGCCTTGTGGAGATTGAGTTTTATAGATCTCAGGATATTAGACAAAAATCTCAAGTGAGATGGGCGTCTCTCGGTGACAAAAATACGGCTTTCTTTCATAGTATGGTAAATAGGAGGAAGGCTAGAAATGATATTCCGGGGCTTATGGTTAACGGGGTTTGGGTTTGAAAACCAACTCTAGTAAAAAGGGAGGTGTTGCGTTTCTTTCGTGACCATTTTAAAGAAGATTGTCACCACCGACCATATCTACAGTGTGAAAGTTTGAATATGATCACTGATGAGGAAAGAGTTATGTTGACAGCCATGTTTTCTAGACAGGAAATCAAAGAAGCGACATTTGATTGTGGTTCTAACAAGGCACCAGGCCCCAACGGTTTTAATTTTCGGTTCGTCAAACGGTTTTGGAACCTGCTCGAGGAAGATTTTGTTTGACTCATGGGAGAATTCCACGAGAAAGGTAACATCAGTCCTAGTTGAGGCTCGTCTTTTATTACTTTGATACCAAAGGTTAAAACGCCCTTGGGTCTCAAAGATTATAGGCCTATAACCCTTATTGGGATGATTAGTAAGGTCTCGTCCAAAATTCTTGCTAATCGTCTTAAGAGGGTCTTGGTTAGTGTCATCTCAGAGGCGCAGTCTGCTTTTATGTCGGATCATTATATTCTTGACGGCCCCCTTGTGATTAATGAATTAGTGGAATGGTTGAAAAAGAGAAAACGAAAGGCGTTTTTATGAAAGATAGATTTCAAGAAAGCGTACGATAATGTCAATTGGAATTTTTTTGCTCTCCATCATGGCTCAAACGGGTTATCCCTCGATGTGGTGTAATTGGATTAAGGGGATTTTAGTGTCATTTAGGGCCGCGGTTCTAGTGAACGACTCGCCAACTTTCGAATTCAATTGTGAAAAGGGGCTTCGCCAAGGCGATCCCCTTTCTCCTTTTCTATTCTTGATTATTATGGAAGCTTTGTTGTGGATGTTGAAGAAAGCTAAACAGATTGGTGCTCTAAAAGGTATAAATTTCTCGGATCATGAAGCCGACATCACTCACTTATTCTACGCGGACGATGCTCTCATTATGGGAGAATGGTCCGACGAGAACCTCTAGAATGTGGCTCGGATCCTTCGCTTCTTTTATATTTGTTCGGGTTTGCGTATTACTATTCACAAGTCGAATCTATTTGGAGTCGGGACCGATGATGCAGAAATAGATAATATGATGGAGGTGTTGGGTTGTAAAAGAGGGGCCTTTCCGTTTGTGTATTTGGGGACCAAAGTTGGCGCAAATATGTCCCCGATTTGTCACACCCCCAAAATTCACACGCGGAGTATCACCGCCTGGAGGCGTGACATGACCAGGATCAAGCCACCAATCATATTGAACAATGTAAATTAGTAAATGTAATTCAACCAAACAAAATGAAAGGTGTTCCAAAACAAAAGTATGGTTTCAATGTTTAGCGGAAGCATAAATGTAAAACCCAACATAAGTAATAAGTTTGAAATGTCATAAATGTTTAACATGGCATCCACGATCCATGCCCCACAACGACTGTGCCTCCCTGTGCAAGCTCCCTGAGCACCTATTGACCTGCAAGGCATGTAACAACGAGTCAACAACAAAGTTGAGCGAGTTCACAATTGGTTGTTTAGTTATAGTATTCGTTTCGTAATTCACATGTTCGTTTTGTAAACCATGTATCGTATTTATTTGTATCGCGGTCTCCCAGACATGTTTGCGAAGATTAGTGGGGGTTTCCCATGTATCCTAGACTAGTTATATTTGTATCGCGATCTCCCAGACATGTTTGCGAAGATTAGTATTCGTATCGTGGCCTTCCAGGCATGTTTGCGAAGATTAGTATTTGTATCACGGTCTGACAGACATGTGTGCGAAGATTAGTGGGGGCTTCCCATGTGTTACTAGTCTAGCTGTATCTATAGGTGTCTTCCTCCTATCGAGGACAGTGGTACGTATTCTAGTAGCAATGAAAGTACGAGTAAACATTCCATCCCATTCCCAACCCCGGGAATCCCATGCCTTGGTAAGAGTGTGAACTCACCTTGGTTTGCTTGGCAGATACACGAAAAGGTAACTTGAGCTATATGTGGTCAACCACGTCCTAACATGGTTACCGAAGAAGTCAGGTTTTGGTTCAAGTAATGCACATAAGTTTACACATAAGCTAACAGGTTTCGAACACGTATGGGCTGAGATAACAATGCAGGCCTAATAACATCTTGTGCGAGTGGGTAGTTGAAACCCAAACACTACCCGGCCCAACATGTTGTGCGATCAGCACAACCTTGTGTGATCCACAGCATGTTGTGCGATCCAAAATAAACCCGTCCCAACAATTAAGAAGTCCAACAGTATGCTCAGCCTAAACCGTGATCTTGTGCGACCCGGACGACTTGTGCGATCCGGACGACTTGAGCGATCCAGTTGGGTTGTGCGGGTGGATATTGGGCTTTAAGGCCCAACCGTCCAAATGTTCGTGTGTGGCCTAAGCCTTGTGCGATTCACAAGGTCTTGTGCGATCATGCAATGAGATGTTGTTCTCAGTGTTTAATCTGTTGTACTCTGTTACTTATGCGACTGTGTTATGCGACCAGACACTTGTGCGATCGGTTGCCTTGTGCAATTGAGCTCTTGTGTGCTTTAAGAGCTTGTGTGATTGCACTTGTGCGACTGGTCTTGTACGATCGGTTTGTATTTCCTTGAATCATGCAATCAGTTACTCTATTATTGATAATTTCCATATTTGTAGTTAATCAATCAACAGTTTCTAACTAAACTATATATCGATCAAAACAAGGTTTTTACCACAAAATTCATATGAACCCTAATCATAATCAAAACATGAACAATAATCATAACACTTAAACATATTAACATGATTCATATTCTTGATCACTAGCATGCATACTAACATAACAATTCTACATATCATCCGCATATGAACACATATCAGCCGATTAGCAAGCATTCGGTTTTAGATCAATAATATGCACATCCGATTAATATGAACATTTTCAATACACATATATGAGCCGATTTCATGAACACTAAGATCCAATCAGTTTATATCATGTTAAATCACAAGATGTCACTAAATCATCATGTAATACACCTAGATCACAACATCATCAAACATACAATCGATAAACACAAACACTAACCGATTAGAAGGTGAAACAGAGATGATCTGAACAAGGAAGCTTCAAGAGATGAGGCTTCGGCTATGAGGATTTTCCGTCGAACAAGAGAGAGAGAGATGAGTGGAGAACTAGGGTTTTGTGTGTGTTCTTGTTTTGCAACTAATGAGAAGCAACCCTACACATGGGTGCTTGTATCCGTGTAAAAGGAGTGGGCCGAACCCTTTTCTTGGGCTGCCCTAGGTTCGGATACAAAGAGTGTGGCCCGAATGGGCTTGTGAGATTGGTCGGGTGTTGTGCGGTTCGGATCATATGAGTAGATACACATTCACATGTAAAAACACATATCATTCCATTTATCATTCAATCAATTAACCAAGTTCACATAATCACATAACGTTACATTAAACACAAAGAGAGGCTTGAAATACGAGTTGTCACATTATCCCCAACTTGAAAGAAATTTCGTCCCGAAATTTGGCATGCAGTTACTGAGGAAGCTAGTTGTGTTGTGTAGTTTACTGGTTTTCTTGGGGTGTCACATCATCCACCCGTTGATTTGGAATTTCGTCCCGAAATTCCGTAGTAGCTTCAGCCTCAGGAGTAGTTGCATTGTTTTCGAACAACTGGGGATACTTGAGTTTCATTTGATCTTCTCGTTCCCAGGTGAACTCTGGGCCACGACGGGAGTTCCAACGAACTCGTACTAGAGGTATTCTGGTGTGCTTGAGGACCTTAACATCCCGGTCCGTGATTTCAACTGGTTCCTCGACGAATCGCAACTGTTGTCGATAGTGAGTTCCTTGAGAGGAACTATGAGGGTCTCATCTGACAGACACTTCTTCAGATTTGACACATGAAAAACGTTGTGAACTCCACCGAGTTCTGCTGGTAGGTTCAGTTTATAGGCCACTTTGCCTATTCTTTCTATGATTTCGAACGGTCTGACATACCACGGATTGAGCTTGCCTCGTTTGCCAAAACGAACTACACCTTTCCAAGGTGAGACTTTGAGTAGCACTCGATCCCCAACCTGGAACACGAGTGGTTCCCTGCGCTTATTAGCGTAGCTTTTCTGACGGTCACGAGCTGCCGCCATTCGTTGTCGTATCTGCGCAATCCTTTCAGTAGCATCAACTACAAGTTCTGGACCTGTGATCTGACTATCGCCCACCTCTGCCCAACAGAGAGGTGATCGGCATTTACGCCCGTACAATGCCTCAAATGAAGCGGCTTGAATGCTGGTGTGGTAACTGTTGTTATACGAGAACTCTACTAACGGGAGATGTTTTTCCCAGCCGTTGCCGAAGTCGATAACACATGCCCGAAGCATGTCTTCTAGAGTCTGGACAGTGCGCTCAGACTGCCCATCCGTCTGAGGGTGATAAGCTGTGCTCATGTCTAATCGAGAGCCAAAAGATTTGTGCATCGCTTGCCACAGTTCTGAAGTAAATTGTGCATCACGATCGGAGATAATGGAGGTCAGCACCCCGTGCCTAGAAACCACCTCTTTTAGGTAGATGACTGCTAAGGTAGAGAACTTGTCTGTTTCCTTGATAGCCAAGAAGTGTGCAGACTTCGTGAGTCGATCCACGATCACCCAAATAGTATCATTACCTCGTTGAGATCTAGGTAGGCCAGTAACAAAATCCATGGAAATTTCCTCCCATTTCCATTGTGGTATCTTTGGTTGCTGAAGTAGGCCTGATGGCTTCTGATACTCCGTCTTGACTCTCGCACAAGTCAAACACTTGCTAACATAAGTTGCTATGTGGGCTTTCATGCTAGGCCACCAATACGTAGTTCTGAGATCGTGGTACATTTTATCCGAACCTGGATGTACCGAGTAGCGAGACTTATGTGCTTCATCCATTACAAGCTCGCGTAAGTTGCCAAAAAGTGGGACCCAGATGCATCCTGTTACGCAGTAGGCGCCGTCCTCCTTTTGTTCTAACCGTTGCCTTGAGCCGCGTAGGGCTTCAGCCTTGACGTTTTCTGGTTTCAATGCTTCTACCTGAGCATCTCGTATCTGTGCCGGAAGACTAGACTGGATGGTAAGTTGTAATGCTCGTACGCGTCTAGGCGTAGTGTCTTTTCGACTTAGGGCGTCAGCCACAACATTGGCTTTGCCGGGATGGTACTTGATGGCACATTCGTAATCGTTCAAAAGTTCGACCCATCGACGTTGACGCATGTTCAATTCCTCCTGCTTGAAGATATGATCGAGACTCCTGTGATCGGTGTAGATGGTGCACTTGGTACCGTACAGGTAATGTCTCCATATCTTCAGCGCGAGAACAACAGCTCCCAGCTCTAAATCGTGCGTAGTATAGTTTCGTTCATGAACCTTAAGTTGACATGACGCATAAGCAATGACCTTGTCACGTTGCATTAACACACATCCAAGACCTTGAATGGATGCGTCGCAATAGACCACAAAATCGTCCGTGCCCTCTGGCAATGAAAGGATAGGTGCGCTGCAGAGCCTATCTTTTAAGTGCTGAAAAGCTGTTTCCTGTGAATTACCCCAGCGATAGGTGACACCCTTCTGTGTCAGTAGTGTAAGCGGCTGTGCAATCTTTGAGAAATCTTTGATGAACCTTCTGTAGTAGCCTGCCAAACCCAAGAATTGGCGAATTTCCGTTGGTGTGCGAGGTGCAGGCCAGTTCTTAATTGAGTCTACCTTGGATGGATCAACATGAATCCCATCCTTTTTTACCACGTGGCCTAGAAAGTGAACTTCACGAAGCCAAAAGTCGCATTTTGAAAACTTGGCGTATAACTGTTCTGTTCGAAGAAGTTTCAAAATAAGCCGTAAATGCTGCTCGTGTTCCTCCTGACTCTTAGAGTAGATCAGGATGTCATCGATGAAGACAATCACAAACTTGTCCAAGTAAGGTTTGCATACTCTGTTCATAAGATACATGAAGACTGCTGGTGGGTTTGTCAATCCGAAAGGCATAACCAGGAACTCGTAATGCCCATAGCAAGTCCTGAATGCTATCTTGGAGACATCCTCATCCCAGACTCTCAGTTGATGGTAGCTTGACCTCAGATCTATCTTCGAATAATAGCTCGATCCTTGCAATTGGTCGAACAGGTCGTCGATGCGTGGAAGAGGATAACGATTCTTCACGGTCACCTTGTTGAGTTCACGGTAGTCAATGCACATCCTGAAGGTACTGTCTTTCTTTTTCACAAATAATACTGGAGCTCCCCAAGGCGAAGAGCTAGGACGAATAAAGCCCTTATCCAAGAGCTCTGGTAGTTGTTTGGATAGTTCTTCCAATTCTGATGGAGCTAAGCGATACAGTTCACGAGCTATTGGTGCTGCTCCTGGAGCTAGCTCGATCAGGAATTCGACCTAGCGATGAGGCGGTAGCCCAGGTAAATCTTCAGGAAACACTCTAGGAAAATCGCGTACAACTGGGATATCCTCTAATCTCTTCTCTTTCATTGATGCGTCAGTAACAATTACCAAAATGGCAGTGTGGCCCCTTTTGTACACACTTCTGGGCCTTCAGGTAGGAGATGATGCCAACCACGGCACCACTCTTGTCGCCTTGAACTTCGAGAGGTTCCTTGCCAGAACGGGGAATACGAACAATCTTCTCCTTGCATAGGATCTCTGCTTGTTGTTGAGATAACCAATCCATACCAATGACGATGTCGAAACTACCCAGAACTATGGGAATGAGATCGATAGAGAAAGTCTGACCAGCGAGGATAAGATTACAACCCTGAACTATGTGTGTGGCCTCTAGACTCTTACCGTTAGCTAATTCTACGACATGTTTGGTGTTCAAAAGTGTTGGTGTGCGCTTGAGCATTTGACTAACTTTCAGAGACATATAACTGGTATCCGCACTCGAATCAAATAATACAGTAACATAAAAGTCGTCGAGAGGAAACTTACCCATCACCACGTTAGGATCATTCCTTGCATCACCCTGACCCAGCACAAATGCACGACCCCTAGCACCGTTGTTATCATTGTTTCCCCCGTTGTTGTTCCCATTGCCCTGATTATTGTTGTTGTTGTTCTGATTCTAGTTTAACTGGGGGCAGTCTCGCTTGAAGTGGCCTTCAGCACCACACTGAAAGCATCCCCTGTTGCCTCGCTGCTGTTGTTGCTGCTGGTTTTGTGGAGCT
Organism: Helianthus annuus; assembly: GCF_002127325.2. Taxonomy (NCBI): domain Eukaryota; kingdom Viridiplantae; phylum Streptophyta; class Magnoliopsida; order Asterales; family Asteraceae; genus Helianthus; species Helianthus annuus. Next base: position 161,680,652 of record NC_035441.2, on the reverse strand, counting down.
GCTGGTTGTTGTTGCTGGTTCTGATTCGCAGGTCGTGAGCTCCTGCAATCCTTAGCTTCATAACCCATCTTGAGACATCTCTGACAACGACCCTTGTTGCACTGGCCATTGTGGTGCCTGTTGCATGTATTGCACCTTGGGAGGTTTCCTCGATATCCACCCTGCCTTTGACTACCAGAAATTGCTGACCAGGGCTCTGGTAGTTATCAGTCTTTCGTTGCTGTGCCTGGGACTGAGCTGTAGCTGAACCCTTGCTGGAATCCCCATCCCATTTCCGCAAGTTGTCACTGGGAGTAGCGGAAGTAGTAGCATTAGTAGCACCGATATGTTTGGGCAGCTTGTTCTGTTCCACTACCTGATCTGTGAGGCGATGAGCAAGACGAGTAATATCCTGGATAGTAGCAAGGTTGGCCGATGTCACATGACTTTGAATTTCTGGTACTAGCCCTTTGAGATACAACTCAATACGCCTGATAGGAGGGTCCACCATAGTTGGACACAAGATGGCCAGCTCGTTTGACCTTTTCGTATATGCCTCAATCTCCGACCCCGTCATTTTCAAATTAAAGAACTCCACTTCTAACTTGTGGATGTCATCACGTGTGCAGTATTCCCGCTTGATTAGTTCCTTGAATTCGTTCCAAGGGGTGGCGTTAGCAGCTGCCAACCCTAACATCTGAACTTGCGCATTCCACCAGGTCAGCGCAATAGCTTCGAGAGTACCAGTGGCATACTTCACCCTGCGAGCCTCAGGGCATTCACACATCTCAAATACGGACTCGAGCTTTTCAAACCAATGGAGGAGTCCAACTGCTCCTTCAGTACCACTGAATGTGCTAGGACGACAATCCATGAAAGTCTTAAAAGTGCAAACAGGTGGCTGAGCGTGCTGACCTCCTGCTTGTGCGGCTGCTAGTGCCGCAACAACTTGTTCGTTGATCAGAGCCATCAACTGGGCTTGAGTCATGTTAACGCGTCCAACCATGATCTTCATATCAAGGCAGCATAAGTAAGAGAGGTTCGCGAAAAATGCGATGACAGAAGAGAGTAAGCACACATGTGTTCTCAAGCAATAGTGGTTACGTTTATCTAAGCATACCATGAGCAAGGTTTCTATGTAATCTAGCAAGTAGGCAATGTAAACATGAATAGTATCACCTATGGTGTTGAGTCTTGCACGTGGAGCGAAGCGTCGTTGTGGATCGTTGAGCACTGTACAGGTGATAGTCTGGTCTTAATAAAAACATTTTCCCTTTATTAAAACCAAGTTCACTATAACCAATGGCTCTGATACCAATCTGTCACACCCCCAAAATCCACACGCGGAGTATCACCGCCTGGAGGCATGACATGACCAGGATCAAGCCACCAATCATATTGAACAATGTAAATTAGTAAATGTAATTCAACCAAACAAAATGAAAGGTGTTCCAAAACAAAAGTATGGTTTCAATGTTTAGCGGAAGCATAAATGTAAAACCTAACATAAGTAATAAGTTTGAAATGTCATAAATGTTTAACATGGCATCCACGATCCATGCCCCACAACGACTTTGCCTCCCTGTGTAAGCTCCTTGAGCCCCTATTGACCTGCAAGGCATGTAGCAACGAGTCAACAACAAAGTTGAGCGAGTTCACAGTTGGTTGTTTAGTTATAGTATTTGTTTCGTAATTCACATGTTCGTTTTGTAAACCATGTATCGTACTTATTTGTATCGCGGTCTTCCAGACATATTTGCGAAAGTGGGGGTTTCCCATGTATCCTAGACTAGTTGTATTTGTATCGCGGTCTCCCAGACATGTTTGCGAAGATTAGTATTCGTATCGCGGTCTTCCAGGCATGTTTGCGAAGATTAGTATTTGTATCGCGGTCTCACAGACATGTGTGCGAAGATTACTGGGGGCTTTCTAGCTGTATCTATAGGTGTCTTTCTCCTATCGAGGACAGTGGTAATTATTCTAGTAGCAATGAAAGTACGATTAATCATTCCATCCCATTCCCAACCCCGGGAATCCCATGCCTTGGTAAGAGTGTGAACTCACCTTGGTTTGCTTGGCAGATACACGAAAAGGTAACTTGAGCTATATGTGGTCAACCACGTCCTAACATGGTTACCGAAGAAGTTAGGTTTTGGTTCAAGTAATGCACATAAGTTTACACACAGGCTAACAGGTTACGAACACGTATTGATCATGGCAAACACGATAACAGTCAATTACATAACATATCCGACTTATGCGATCAGGATGTATTGGACTGAGATAACAATGCAGGCCCAATAACATCTTGTGCGAGTGGGTAGTTGAAACCAAAGCACTACCCGGCCCAACATGTTGTGCGATCAGCACAACCTTGTGCGATCCACAGCATGTTGTGCGATCCAAAATAAACCCAGCCCAACAATTAAGAAGTCCAACAGTATGCTCGGCCCAAACAGTGATCTTGTGCGACCCGGATGACTTGTACGATCCAGTTGGGTTGTGCGGGTGGATATTAGGCTTTAAGGCCCAACCGTCCAAATGTTCGTGTGTGGCTCAAGCCTTGTGCGATCGGCACCGTCTTGTGCGATCCACAAGGTCTTGTGCGATCATGCAATGAGATGTTGTTCTCAGTGTTTAATCTGTTGTACTCTGTTACTTGTGCGACTGTGTTGTGCGACCAGACACTTGTGCGATCGGTTGCCTTGTGCGATTGAGCTCTTGTGTGCTTTAAGAGCTTGTGTGATTGCACTTGTGCGACTGGTCTTGTACGATCGGCTATGCATTTCCTTAAATCATGCAATCAGTTACTCTATTATTGATAATTTCCATATTTGTAGTTAATCAATCAACAATTTCTAACTAAACCATATATTGATCAAAACAAGGTTTTTACCACAAAATTCATATGAACCCTAATCATAATCAAAACATGAACAATAATCATAACACTTAAACATATTAACATGATTCATATTCTTGATCACTAGCATGCATACTAACATAACAATTCTACATATCATCCGCATATGAACACATATCAGCCGATTAGCAAGCATTCGGTTTTAGATCAATAATATGCACATCCGATTAATATGAACATTTTCAATACACATATATGAGCCAATTTAATGAACACTAATATCCAATCAGTTTATATCATGTTAAATCACAAGATGTCACTAAATGATCATGTAATACACCTAGATCACAACATCATCAAACATACAATCGATAAACACAAACACTAACCGATTAGAAGGTGAAACAGAGATGATCCGAACAAGGAAGCTTCAAGAGATGAGGCTTCGGCTATGAGGATTTGCCGTCGAACAAGAGAGAGAGAGAGAGGAGTGGAGAACTAGGGTTTTGTGTGTGTTCTTGTTTTGCAACTAATGAGAAGCAATCCCACACATGGGTGCTTGTATCCGCGTAAAAGGAGTGGGCCGAACCCTTTTCTTGAGCTACCCTAGGTTCGGATACAAAGAGTGTGGCCTGAATGGGCTTGTGCGATTGGACGGGTGTTGTGCGGTTCAGATCATATGAGTACATACACATTCACATGTAAAAACACATATCATTGCATTTATCATTCAATCAATTAACCAAGTTCACATAATCACATAACGTTACATTAAACACAAAGAGAGGTTTGAAATACGAGTTGTCACACGATTAGTAACTGGAATTCGGTCATTGAAGTTATAAGGGGTCCCTTGTGTCTCGGAAGTCTAAGACTTTATCCATAGGGGGTAGATTGATCCTTATTAAATCGGTTCTCGAAAACTTACCAATCTACTATCTATCTCAATACCAAGCTCCTACAGCGGTGATTCAAAGTATTGAAGCGATTATGAGGCGTTTTTTATGGGCGGGCTCATGTGAAGAAAAAAAGATCCCATGGGTAGCTTAGGATGTTATAGCTAGACCGAAAGTTAAAGTTGGTTTGGGCGTTAACAGACTGCAAGACATTAACGAGGCACTACATATGAAATGGACATGGCGATTTAAAAAAGAAAGGAATTGTTTATGGAAAAGGGTCATCGCGGGGTGTCAAGTTCGAGCCGAGCTTGGGCGATGCTTCCGTGTAGCTCATCGGCTAGCGGAGGTTGGAAACGTATAGTGAGAATTGGTCATAAAAAACTTCCTAGTGGCCGAGATCTAAAGAGTTACTTTGTTAGAGTTGTTGGAGATGGGTCTTCGATTAGCTTTTGGGTGGATCTGTGGCTTCGGGATGAGCCTTTGCGCTTTGTTTATCCGCATTTGTTCCGGTTGGAAAGGCAAAAATGGGCTTTGGTCTCTTCTCGTGTGCAGGCTGTCAACGGCATAAAGACTTTATCTTGGGATTGGCGCACGCCTCCTGCTTCATACGAGGAGGCCACCGAGTTGTTTCAGTTGCTTTTAGATATTCATGACTATCAGTGGAAGAGTGGTGTCGACCGATGGATTTGGAAAGGTGACGAGACCGAGTTCTATATGGTTAATAAGGAGAAGAAATTGATTTCCTCTATATCGGTGGTTACGAACGATTCAAACATGAAGTGGAAGGGTTGGACGCCTTTGAAGTGTAAAATAATGGTTTGGCGTGCGGATCTTAACCGATTTCCAACTAGAGTGGAGCTAACCAAGCGTGGGGTAGTTTTAGAAAATGTCTCATGCGTTCTCTGTGATACGGACTCGGAAACGCCTACTCATTTGTTCACCGAATGCTTGTTCTCATCGGAAATTTTGGCTAGGGTCGGAGCATGGTGTAAGCTGACTCCGATTTATGCTTTTGAAGTGAAAGACCTGTTGACGTTGGCGGAGACTCAAACAAAGACGAGCCAGGAGAAACACATATTAAGGGGAATCATATTCACTTCCATGTGGGTTATTTGGAACGAACGGAACACTTGAGTATTTAATGGTAAGTCCGAAGAGCTGTTGAAGCTATGCATACTATTAAGTTCGTGTCGTTCTTTTGGCTTCGACATAGATCTAGGTTGAAAGGTATTGATTGGAATGGTTGATGTAATTACCCTCTAAACTTGATGTAATGTCGTTTGGCCCGGAGGTCCCCGTTTTGAGGTCCGCTTGTGGCGTTGTGTTTGAATGAAATTTTCCTTAAAAAAACAAATAAGTTATGGTAATATTATAGTTTTAAGCGAGATTTTCATATTTCCCCTTATAAACTCATCTCAATTGTATATTTACCCAATCTCATTATAAAATTGCATATTTCCCCTTCTCCATCAAAATGACAAAATTGCCCCTTTAATGTTAACACAATCTGATATGAAATCACTGGGTAGATCAAACGGCGACGATTAAGATCTCCTTCCCTTGGCAATGTGTTTTCCTTCTATCGGCACCAATGATTACAGTCTCCCGGTTCTCCAACTCTCTCGGCGCCGGCGATTACATCACGCAATCTAACTCCGTTTGTTTTGATCATGCTGCTCAGATTTGATTGCAAGAGGGAAATGGTCTTATAAAACTATTAGACACTGGAGTTACAAATCCTTAATGGTGTGTTCATGTTTGCAATTATACTGCTCTGAATTCATTAACCAATTATTGATTGAACATCTGTTATCTCTAATAGGGGTGTGCAAAAAACCGAGTTAATCGAACCATAACCAATAAAACCGAACCGAACCAAATAAAAAACCGGTGAGTCGGTTAATGGTTTTTTGAAAACCGAATGTAGCGGGTTGGTTATGGTTATCAATGTTTCCATACCCATCATAACCGAACCGAACCGACATGTAATAAATCTTTATAAGATTTATGACTTTTCACCGGTTTTTTTTTTTAAATTTGATGTTATTGATTAAAGATTTTTAGTATTTACGGGTTATTTTAAATTTTTGTATGATTTAGGATTTTTCACCGGTTCATTGCTATGCATATATCTTATGTTTGATATAGTTTATTTGGTTCATTTGTGGATGATGCTTCGGTAAAGACGCAAAAATGAAAAAAAAACTTAGCTAAGACCATGTGTAGTGGGGCGTTTTTTTTTAAAAAAAATTCAAAAAAAAAAAAACTTAGCTAAGACCATGTGTAGTGGGGCGTAAAATGCCCTAGGGTGGGGGCATTATTTTCCCCTTCACCTACACATGGTCTAAAGATAACAAAATTCAAAACAAAAAAATATTGTGAAAAAGACAAAATCTAGTAAAAATGGGTAAATATGTATTTTTTTAAGTTTTAGTAAAATTAAGGATAAAATAATCCATATATAATTTAATTTTAATAAAATAAATCAAAATAGGTAAATTTGCAATTTTATTAGTTAATGAAGAGGAAATATGCAATTTAAATTTAGGCTTGGGTAAAGACGCAATTAAAAAGATTTTCAAGGGAAAATATGCAAAAAACCCAAAAGAAAATAAAATCTTGGAAAATAGAAAAGAGGACCATAGTTGCAATGGTTTAATCCATGCGAAATATGATGGATCAGGCAAGAGAGTGGGGTAGCCTTCCGTTCATGTTCCTACGTGGCGAATCATGTCTCAACCATGATCCCCACACTCTTCAATCTTAAGATAAACTAATATTGTCCAAAAAATCGTTTTTCATGTTAACCCGCCCCACTCGTTTTGTCATGTTTACTTATGATTGTGTTCATGGTCTTTTTATGTCTGTTAATTATCAATTCAATACTATAAAATTACTCAAAAATATAATGAAACAAAGAGTAAGAATAGTTTAGTATATTTATTTCGCCTATCACCACAAATAAAAGCAAAAAATAAAATCATGGGGGGGGGGGGGGGGGGGGCATATACAAGATTCAAAAAATGTTATTACAAGATGGACGATAGTAAATTTCATAGTCCAATCAATGTTATGGAAATAATAACTTTTAGATGATATTCTCTTCGTTAAATGGTGTGCTTCATATTGTTGACGAGCCGATCTGAATCAATCGGACCTTTGCTCATTCTCAGTTCGTTTACAAACCGAACTGTATCAAACTGAGCGTGTTTTCAACAGAACCAAAGTCGAATGAGCGCCTTTCGATCAGAGTATTTTTCGAATGAACGTCGAGCGAGTATCGAGCGTCACATAACAAATAGAAAAATGACAATGGGGTTGTTTGGTTTTAGACAGGGGCGCAGGATTTAAGGGGCGGGGAGGGATGGGCGAACCCCAAACTTTTTGGTCAGCAGTGTTATATATGTACGTTTCGTATATGATTTTGTAGGTATATACGTTTTCGACCCCTCGGTTTTAATTTTTTTTATTTATATAGCCCAAATAAAATATTTAATTAGCCCAAATATTATAGCTCAAATCATTATATTTGGTAGAATACTAGAATGTATATTATATAACCCAAATCAAATCATTATATAGCCCAACTTAAAAGCCCACCCTATAAAAAAAACCCAAATTTGTTTACTTTGGGACATCGACCAGAAGAACAGAAGCCACAAGCCAGAACTGCAGAAGGGAAGGGGGGGGGGGAACGTAGGTTCCAGAACTATTCGACTTCAGCTTCTTGTTTGAGAACAGAAGCCAAAACGCTGCTCGTTGTTGTGGTCTTGTACTCTTGTTCGACTTCTTCAATCTTCATAAGGTTAATGGTATGTGTTTTTTATCTTTAGGTTTAATTTAGCGCTGCAATTTATTTGATTTAGGTTGAAATTAGGGGTGAAATTGTTCTGAATTTTTGCCTAAACTTGTTGAATCTTTCTGTAACTATGTCTAATTTTATTTGTTTAATCTTATTGTGATTTGATTTAGATAGAAATTAGAGTTTGAAATTTAGTGTGATTTGTTAACTTGTTTTCTTATTTGACTATGCTATGGGGAAGAATAAAATGATAACTTCTTTTTTCAAAAGAAAGATTGAAGAACAAGTAGAGAGAATTGTTCGTTTGTTTGTTAAACTATGTTTACATTTTAATGTTTGAGAACATTTTTTATTTGATATTATGTTTGACCCGACCCGAATCGAATCACCGACGTCCGACCCGAACATACACCTCGAAACTACGCGATAGAAAAATTTTTTTAGGTCCGTTACCTTCCGACCCCCCAATGGAAATTTTCAAGCTTCACTACTGGTTTTAGAGTAAAGTGCAGTTTTCATCTCCTAGGTTTCGTCCAATTAGAACATATATAAGTATAAATTTACGAAATATAAATGAATAGAAAAATACTTAACTGGTTCTACTGAGATCATCTTAGCGGAAAGATTAATCGTTGATCGATTGAAGCATTTGATCTATGAGAAGTTCGAAATCGAATGAACGGATTGAAGTAAAACCTTAGGGACTTGGCGTCTTGGCGACGGAGGATTTGAATAATGATGGTTGATGCGGGGTTTTAATTAGGATTATGTACTTCTGAACTGAATGGCGAGTTGACACTTAAGTATCGATCGACGCTTCACATTTCCGTATTTTGACATTTAGACTCAATTACTCTGGATTATTAGACAATGGATTATTGGTATCAGCCTTCGGTCTAATAATTAAATGGGCTCTAGTTGGATCTTCAACCAAACACTGTGAATATACGTCTTTAGTTATTTTATTAATATATACATACATATATATATTAAAAAATATTTCCAGCCTACCGAGTCGAACTGAACTGAGGGGGCCTTTGCTCATGCTCGATTCGTCTCAAACAAAACCGAGCGCCTTTTCAATCGAGCAGAATCGAACGATCAAATTCGAAACTTTTTTCGATCGAGTAACGAACGAGTCTTGAGCTTCGATCAATTTGAAAAGCTCTAATCAATATCCTAGTTCAAAAAAAAAAAAAAAAAAAAAATCCTAGTTCAAATCAAACGTCGCATTTTGATGTATTTATCACAGAGAAAAAAAGATAGTTAATTAGTTATGAAAATGACCTTTCCTTAAAATAATAGTGATTCGTTTTTTTTTTAAATTTTCTGAATGATAAACTAACATAATTCTAAATACTCCAAAAATAACAGTAATTTTTGTTTTTATTTTTATTTTTTAATTTAAAACAATTTAGGAAAGTGATTTTAATTCCATTATTTTTTAACAACATTTTTTTAAATCTATGCCGTCTATTAGGTTTAACGTAGTGGGGCGTTTTAGCCCTTGATAGCGCCATTATGGCGCCGCGAACACCGCCCCCTTGGGCGCCATGTTTGAAAAAAATTGTGCAGCGCGAATATTATAGCGGCGTTACCTTTTGTTTGGTTAATCATTTGGCCAATCAAAAAATAGAAGAGTTTTTTATATTAATTAATAAAACTTAAAATTATTAAATAGGTAATGATGGGTAGGGGCTTTATGACTACGGCCTCAAATTGCATAACGCCCCATAAAGCCCCTTGCTGACGTGGCACGACACGTGTCGCATAACGCCCCCAAAAGGGCGTTATGACTACACATGGCCTTAGAGTTAAACTCAAGACTTTTCCCTACTAAACTCGGGTGTTTAATAGTTTTGCCTTTACCAATTGACCATCACTCTATTAGTAATTATTTCTCCTTTATGCTTTTATTGTGTGTAATTTAGACTTAAATGACATTATTATTTTTCAAATAAGATAATTTCACTCTTTATGGCTATGTGTTATGGTTTCACATATTTTTATATTTTTAGTGTCACATTATTACTACGTTACCACCGTACTTTCATTCACTTTTTTTTTTCGCTATACCATGTTTTTGTTTCACTAGTTTCTTACTGCACCACATTCATTTTTTAATCATTACCCATCTATTCGCATCTATATATAATATAAAATAAATTAATCAAATAAACTAAAAAAAATACTTTTAACTAGTAAAAAGTACACTAATTTATAAAAATACAATAAATTTAAAAAAGGTATAATAAACTTAAAAATTTTTAAAACAAACGTAAAGAAAACTAACCCAACCCCGCTAGAAATTGTTGGCGAATCATATCTTTTTACTTTTCGACAATTTGTTTGTCAAATTTAGACATAGCGTCGGTTTTCATCCCAAGCACCACAAGATCGATGGCATCGGACTTTCATTGCTTAAGGGCCCTGTTTGATATTCTCGTCAAAAATATAAGTTCGAGTCTGGACATCCGAGGGACTTAAAGAAGAACCCACACCTTTTTTTTTGCTTATACATGATTTCTCCCCATTGGACAATTTGGTTCAATTGGAGCAAGTGGTTGATATGGGTGGTCAAACTCATCGTCCAGATCATCTAAATTATTTTGGGGCCACGCATCCGAAGCGCCAAAAGAGGATGCTACATCCATCGATGTGTTGTTCGACCTTTTGGATCTTGTGTCCCGCATGTCCATAAGCAGGACGAGATACCATTTGGTCCTTTTACTTAACACTTGCAATGGTTTATCTATTGTAAACCCGTGAAATCTATCTTCTTAGTAGGTTTTATGCGCCTCGATAAACAAATTTGCCACGGTTTTGGTTAGAGAGGTTGTTGTAGATGGCGTTAAATGTGGAGCATTTTTTCCGCTTTTATCTCCATTCACTAGAAATGGAATTCAGATTTCAGTAAGGTTCTCATTTCATTAGATTCGTGAAAGACTTTCTGAACACGCCTCAAAAAACCGGTTCCTTTTTGATAATCCACTATGAAAAAATAAACATAATATAAAGAAAAAGGTCGGTGCTACACTGCACCGGCCAAAATTATTATTTTGTCCTTGGTTCAATGCTCCACTTAAATTACAATATTTCCATAGAGAGATATTGTATATGTTATGAAGAAGAACCCCGATCTACCGTAATGAGTTAATGTTTCTCCATGTTGTCAGAACCGGACCGGCTGCCACAATCCCTTAGGGATGTTAGATAGGGTTCTTCGAAATGTCATCTGCACGGATCTATCGTAGAGTCATCGGGACGCTGGATGAACTCAACGCCATGGATTAGTTATATGCAGTGTTGTAAGAATCGCTAGGCGCTAGTCGGGCGGTGGGGTACCGACTAGCGATAAATCGGGATTAATAAGGATTAATCGGATTGAGTTTTTATATGTAATGTTTAGTTATACACATACATACATTGTTGTATGTAGTTTTTTAAAGTAGACATATTATAGCCCCTCATTGACTTATTTTTTAAGTAATTTGAAGACATTTATAAGGTTTGGTCGACGTCTGGTATAACAACCCTCCTAAGACCCTTTAACATAACCCTAAACGTTCCTATTATACCTCGTGTATGCGTTAAAGGACCTAAAACACCTTAATAATTAGAAAAATCAAATAAAAACAATTATATAGGGTTGTCGCGGCCCACGACAGACGAAGGGAATCCCTTCGCGGGGCGCGACGACATATACTTGTCGGACACACAATGGTGCCATGTGTCCTAGTTCGTGGCCGGTCTATCCCTTGTTCAACCAACCTATACCCTAGCTATAGGTGGCTCGTGGCCCGCGACAGGCTTAGCCTGTGGCGTCGCGGGGCGCGACGGAGTGGCTGATCAGCCCTATAAAAGGGGTCGAGAGCTCAGAAGTTCAATGTTCAGAATTTTCTTTCTCTCTCGAATCTCTAAAGCTATTATACTTGAGTATAATACCCCCTAAAAAGCGAAGCTCTGCCTCGTTGTAAGTATTATAACCTCTGCTCACATATCTGTTACCCTACGTACCCGATTAATCTAGGGCTCCGTAACACATGTTAAGGCTCTGCCTGACTCATCGTTGGAGTTCTGTATCGTGTTACACCCGATTGATCTAGGACTCCGTAATGCATGTCAAGGCTCTGGCTTACTCAGGGAGTGTTTGGGATTGCGTTTTCAACCTGATTTTTTTTATTATTGTGTTTTGAAATCGCAAAAGATCTATTTTGAGTGTTTGGTAAAAAAAATATTAAAAAGTGATTTTTTACGTTTTGTAGAGTTCAAAACGTGATAATCCATAAGTAGGTCACCCCTTGCTGCAGGAAAACGTGATAATCCAAAAACTGATTTTTTACGGTTTCACTTATTTATTTTGTAAAATATATATACTTGCCAAACACTCAAATGGTTGATTATCTGATTATTGTGATATCAAACAACATAATAAAATCCAAACAATGTTGATTATCTGATTATTGTGATATCAAACAACATAATCAAATCCAAACACTATCTTTCTGTAACACGTTTTGTTAAAGTTAATAATCTGATTCTGATTATTCAAAACGCATAATCTATTTTGAAAAAGCAATCCCAAACACCCCCTCAGTCATTGGAGTTCTGTCTCGAGTTGTATGGTTAATGTGATTTGGGTTATCTTACTAACATGTGTGTATTGTTTAATTTTAATAGATAATAACTAGGAGAATCACCAGAAAGCTATATTAGTATCACCTAAGTCAACAATGTGAGTACATTCTCTTTTTGTAAACCCTTTTTGTGAGTACATCTATTTTTGTAAATCTTTTTGTAAAAAAACCTCAAATGTTTTCAATTATAATTAACAGTGATTGAGTCTATGTATTCTACAATTACTGTCGGTATGTTGGGGTTTTGTATACATTATTTGGAATCCGTTACTATTGGACAAAGAGTTAGCTAATGAGTAACATGACCCACAAGTCAGGATTGATATTACTGAATGAGTAACTGTGTAAATATAAACATTGTAATCGCTCTCAATACTGTGAAATTATAAAAGCTGTTTTTTGATTAAACTGGGATGCACTCGCCAGTATTTCTTGCTGATAAAACCTTTTTAAAACGCGTTTCAGGTAACTTAATGTGAAAGCCCATTGAAGCCAGCTGGAGAGCACTGAAAGCTTAAAGTTGTGGCTATAAAAGTTACCAAATAAAAGGAGTTTATGTTTCAATAATTAGGGTTTATCCCTACAAATGTATTGTCAATTTGAACTTGGGTTTTATCCCCTTTAATATAATAAAAGTTTGGCGTTTAACTCTGATAAAAATATTTCCTAACTACGGTCCTAATGTATTCCGCTGCCAAATTAATAAACACCGAAACCATCTGACTGGTTCGCGGCTCCCGCTCCCGGGGTAGGGTCGGGGGCTGCGGCAGAAGATAAGCCAAAAGTCGGTACAAGTAAGTACCCCGAGTGGTGAAAGGATCACAATTAAAGAAGATAAGCCAACCAGGTCGACAAAATTCATCTCTGTGATGAAAGTTGCAAATTATGAAATGAAAGGAGGAATAGTGTATATGATTTCCATAATCACTAACACTAAAGGAAAAGAATTAAAAGGTATTCCTGTAATATCTAAATTCTCTGATGTTTTTTCAGAAGAGTTACTTGGATTATCGCCAAATAGAGAGGTTGAATTTAGAATTCACCTAATACCAGGAACGGTACCAATTGCCAAGGCACCATATCGATTAGCACCGACGAAAATGAAGGAACTGAAGAAACAATTGTACGAACTTCTTGATAAGGGTTTTATACAACCTAGTTCATCACCGTGGGGAGCACCGGTGTTGTTTGTCAAAAAGAAGGATGGATCGATGCGTATGTGCATTGCCTACCGAGAATTGAACAAGGTTACGATTAAAAATCGGTACCCACTACCGAGAATCGATGATCTATTCGATCAACTTCAAGGAGCTTGATTCTTTTCTAAAATCAATTTACGTTCAGGATATCATCAACTGAAAGTGCAGGAAGAGGACACTCCTAAAACTGCTTTCAGAACAAGGTACAGTCATTATGAATTTACTGTCATGCCATTTGGTCTAACCAATGCCCCAGCCGCATTTATGGACATGATGAACAGGATATGTAAACCATACCTATATAAATTCATAATTGTCTTTATAGAAAATATTCTAATTTACTCTAAGAGTAAACAGGATCATGCGGAGCATCTGTATACACTTCTAACATTATTAAGAAAAGAAAAGTTGTATGCTAAATTTTCAAAATGTGAATTTTGGTTACAAGAAGTGCAATTCCTTGGATATCTGGTTAATCATGACGAAATTCATGTGGATCCCAAAAAGATCGAGGCAATTATTAATTAGAAAGTCCCTGAATCACCAACAGAAGTAAGAATTTTTCTTGGACGGGCAGGATATTATAGACGGTTTATCCAAGATTTCTCTAGGATAGCCAAACCATTAACCAAACTGACCTGCAAATCAGTTAAGTTTGAATGTGGACCAAAACAGGAAGAAGCCTTTAGGATTCTTAAGCAAAGGTTAAGCAATGCACCCATACTCGCATTACCAGAAGGAACTGAAGACTTTATAGTCTATTATGATGCGTCTAAATTAGGATATGGATGTGTGTTGATGCAACATCAAAAGGTTATAGCCTATGCCTCTAGACAACTTAAGAAACATGAAGAGAATTACACAACCCATGATCTAGAGTTAGAAGCCATAATTTTTGCCCTTAAGATTTGGAGACACTATTTATGGTAATAAGTTTGTTGTCTTCACAGATCATAAGAGTTTAAGGTATATTTTTGGGCAAAAAGATTTAAATATGAGACAGAGACGATGGATGGAAATTCTTAGTAATTGTGATTGTGATTGTGATTGTGATATCCAGTACCATGCAGGAAAAGCTAATGTGGTAGCTGATGCTTTAAGTCGAAAGAATAATGAAAAGCCGAAACGAGTACGTTCTCTCAGGTTAAATCTACAGATAGATTTAAATGAGCAAATTAGAGAGGTACAGAAAACTACAATCAAGGACGATGCTGAAGGTTTAAAAGGAATGGTTAAAGAATTAGAACAAGGAACAGATGAAATTTGGAAATTCCATAAGAAAAGAATCTGGATACCTAAACAAGGAAACCTATGCCACAAAATTCTAGAAGAAGCCCATAAGTCTAAGTATACGATACATCCTGGAAGTGATAAGATGTATCAAGATCTAAGAAAGAATTTCTGGTGGACAGGAATGAAAAAGGATATAGCAACCTACATTGCTAAATGTCTAACATGTTCACAGGTTAAAGTCGAACATCAGAAACCCTCAGGGTCATTACAACAATTAGAAATGCCAATATGGAAATGGGAATTGATAACAATGGATTTTGTTACCAAATTACCCAAGATACAAAAAGGTAATGATACAATCTGGGTGATTGTAGACAGATTGACCAAATCTGCTCATTTCTTACCAATGAAGGCTTTCAGTATGAAACAATTAGCTAAGTTATATGTAAATGAAATAGTTTCATTACATGGAATTCCTCTATCTATTGTATTTGATAGAGATAGTCATTTTACTTCTCATTTTTGGACTAGTTTCCAAAAAGCAATGGGAACCAGGTTAAATCTAAGCACAGCTTATCATCGAGCTCGAGCTTTCATATGTTAAACGAGCTCGAGCTCGAGTCTGGTCGAGCTCCGGCTCGGCTCGGCTCGTTTGCACCCCTATAAATGAGAAACTTAAGTTTGTAGAAAAACACATTCTGATTGTAGATAAAAAGATCAAGAATCTCAAACACAAGAGATTAGTTCTGGTCAAATTAAAATGGGACTCTAAGAGAGGACCAAAATACACTTGGGAGCTCGACTCAGAAATGCAAAATAAATATCCACACCTGTTCCGGTATATCTCGAGGACGAGATTTAAATCAAGGTGGGAAGGATATAACAACCCTCCTAAGACCCTTTAACATAACCATAAACGTTCATATTATACCTCGTATACGCGTTAAAGGACCTAAAATACCTTAATGATTATAAAAATCAAATAAAAACAATTATATTTGGTTGTCACGGCCCGCGACAGATGAAGGGAATCCCTTCGCCGGGCATGCGACATATACTTGCCGGACACACAATGGTGCCACGTGTCCTAGTTTGTGGCAGGTTACCCCTTGACTCTACCAACGTACACCCTAGCTATAGGCGGCTTGCGGCCCGCGATAGGCTTAGCCTGTGGCGTCGCGGGGCGCGACCGAGTGGCTGAGCAGTCCTATAAAAGGGGTCGAGAGCTCAGAAGTTCAATATTCATAATTCTCTTTCTCTCTCGAATCTCTAAAGCTATTATACTCGGGTATAATACCCCCTAAAAAGCGAAGCTCTGCCTCGTTGTAAGTATTATAACCTCTGATCACATATCTGTTACCCTACTCGATTGATCTAGGGCTCCGTAACGCATGTCAAGGCTCTGCCTGACTCAGTCGTGGAGTTCTGTCTCGTGTTACACCCGATTGATCTAGGACTCCGTAATGCATGTCAAGGCTCTGCCTGACTCAGTCATTGGAGTTCTATCTCGAGTTGTATGGTTAATGTGATTTTGGTTATCTTACTAACACGTGTGCATTGTTTAATTTTAATAGATAATAACTAGGAGAATCACCAGGAAGCTATAGTAGTATCACCTAAGTCAACAATTTTTGTAAATCTTTTTGTGAGTACATCTATTTTTGTAAATCTTTTTGTAAAAAAACCTCAAATATTTTCAATTATAATTAACAGTGATTGAGTCTATGTATTCTACCATTACTGCCGGTATGTTGGGGTTTTGTATACATTATTTGGAATCCGTTACTATTGGACAAACAGTTAGCCAATGAGTAACATGACCCACAAGTCAGGATTGACAGTACTGAATGAGTAACTGTGTAGATATAAACATTGTAATCGCTCTCAATACTGTGAAATTATAAAAGCTGTTTTTGATTAAACTGGGATGCACTCGCCAGTATTTCTTGCTAATAAAACCTTTTTAAAACGCGTTTCACCTAACTTACTATGAAAGCCAATAGAAGCCAGCTGGAGAGCACTGAAAGCTTTAAGTTGTGGCTATAAAAGTTACCAAATAAAAGGAGTTTATGTTTTCAATAATTAGGGTTTATCCTTACAAATGTATTGTCAAATTGAACTTGGGTGTTATCCCATTTAATATAATAAAAGTTTGGTGTTTAACTCTGATAAAAATATTTCCTAACTACGGTCCTGATATATTCCGCTGCCAAATTAATAAACACCGATACCATTTGACTGGTTCGCGGCTCCCGCTCCCAGGGTGGGTTCGGGGGCTGTGACAGAACACCAAAATTTGGCAAGGATTGGGACGCCATTGACCGCCTAGCGATTAATCGGCCCTTAATCAGTGAACCTCCGATTAGTGATTAATCGGTGACTAGACTAATAAGAGACTAGTCGGGATTTTTTACAACCATCGTTATATGGGGTTCTCCTCAAGTGCGTGTCTCTCTCTCTCCCTCCCCCCCTCTCTCTCCAATGTATGGAGTGAAGAAAGAATAGTAAAAGAACATTATCAATATTTTATTTTCGGTTGAGGACGATGACGGACTACGAACTGAGACAACGGTGTTAGGTGGTGTCGTAGTGGCGGCGGCTAGGTTTTGTGGTAATGGTAGGGATTTCCGGCAATGAAGAGGAAGTGTGAAACTAGAGTTTTAAGAGTAAACATAATGTTTTTTTTTTTACTTTTTTTTCTTGACTTTTGTCTCATTTAAGTTAGAGAGAGAGAGAGAGAGAGAGAGAGAGAGAGAGAGAGCAAGAAGTAGACATACGTGGTCATGTGGATACGATGTCTAATTCTAATGAATAAACATTCTCTCTACACGTTTTTTAACATAAAGGGAGATTTAAACACAACTCAAAATTACATTAGTTAACCTGCCTGCTCACCTAACCTTCTATGACATTAATTCCATATTC
This sequence comes from Helianthus annuus, assembly GCF_002127325.2. Lineage (NCBI taxonomy): Eukaryota > Viridiplantae > Streptophyta > Magnoliopsida > Asterales > Asteraceae > Helianthus > Helianthus annuus. The sequence continues at coordinate 161,663,115 of NC_035441.2, read as the reverse complement.
AATCCAATGTTCAATCTTCAAGCATTTTGCTGTTCAAATTTTGTCTTCCTTTAAAAACTTTTTCATTTCGATTCAGCCAAATTTTCCATAATGTTGCCTCCATAATGCATCTTGTTGCCTTCTTTTTCTTCTTAGATAGCTTCATTGTATCAACATGGGTGAGTAGCTGTATTACCGTTTCCTCCTGAGAGTATAAATTGTTGACTTTCAGCCATACCCCGATAGCCTACCATAGTGCCCTTACCAACATGCACGATATCAAGAGATGTTCCACCATTTCCGGCATGTATCCACAACAAGCACAAAGATTGTTACCAGTTTGTACACCCTCTTGTTTAGCTCGAATCTCGTTGGAATTCTACCTTGTGCACGCTTCCAAACAAACGTGTTTGCTTTAGGTACCGCCCAATTACACCATTTGATCACGAAGCCTAACGGAAGTTGTGTACACGCTGCTTCTAGGTCCTCTCTCATTGTTTTAACTGAAAAGATGGCTTCTGCTTCCTATCCCCAGATCCGCGAATCTTCGCCCTCTTTCACCTCGGCCATCCTTAAAAGCTCCAAGAAACCCAACAATTCTGCCTAGGTGGATTCTGACGCTCGGTGTGACTTCCAGCTGCACTCCCAGAATACATTCGGGTCGAATCTTTTGTAGTTTTCCATCATTGAGGATCCTTCTGCTGCTGTCGACCTGTAAAGATGAGGAAATAACAAAGATAATTTACCATTAGGAAGCCATTTGTCCTCCCAAAATCTGATTCTGTTTCCTTTCCCAATTTTGCACACTACTTTATTGTTTATATCCACACCCTTTTTCTATAGATCCTTTCCTATACTGTCGATATTTTTCCACAGCCCTGTGACGGCTTTATTAATCGACACTAAGTCGTTCTTCCATTTGTTACCATGTATCGCTTTAATGACTTTGACCCATAGCTAGTCTTCTTCAATCCGCAATCTTTTCCACCATTTGATTAGTAGAGCCAGATTCGCATCTCGTGAATTCCATAGACTAAATCCTCCTCTTTTCTTTGACACCACCATTTTCTCCCACCCGACCCATCGAATTTTTTTTATTGTGTGTTCCACCTCCCCATATGAATCTTCGCCTAATACCTTCGAGCGAATTTATTACCTTAATCGGTGCTTTGTAGAGAGATAGGAAATACGTTGGTAAATTTCCTAATACCGCTTTAGCCAACGTTACTCGTCCTGCAAACGACAAGTTTTTCGCCTTCCATCTTAGAAACTTTGCATTGAATCGGTCCACCACCGGCTTCCAGCTTGCCACCTGACTCATATTTGCACCAACCAACATTCCTAGGTATTTAAACGGCATGTCCCCAACATTACATTCTAAGGTCGATGCTAAAGAGGATAACTCTGTTTCTAGGCCTGTAAATGAACTAAACACGAACATACCTATGTTCGTGTTCGTTCATTTAACTTTAGCTGAACACGAACATATAATCGAACACAATTTTTTGTTCGTGTTCGTTTATTAAGAAATTGGGCATGTTCGTGTTCGTTTATGTTCATTCATTTAAAGCCTAAACCAAGATAAACGAACATAAACAAAAAAAACTTAACTGAACATATTTGAATAAACATAAATTAACATGATTGAACAAACATAAACGAACACAAATGAACGTAATTGAACAAATATAAATAAACACAATTTAACATTAATGAACACAAACGAACAAGTTTAGATATTACAATTCATCCGAAAACACATCTGAACTAGGGTTTATAGACACTATATTAAGTAGCTTTCGGGGTGGCGGTCGATTGGGAAAGGCAATGCTTTTAAACACCTTCGGAGGGGGAGGTCTTGGGTTCGAGTCCCATAGACGACAGGAGTAAAGAAATTTGCCGTTAAAAAAAACTAATTAGTTATATTTATATAAGTAGTTAGAAAAACTAATATTTATATAAATTTAACTTTTTTATGTATTTACTAAAATTTAAACGGACATAAACGAACGCAAATAAACGAACATTCACGAATATAAATGAACGAACATAAACGAACGTTCACGAACATAAACAAACTTCCCGCCAAACAAGTTGACGAACAGTTCATGAACGTTCGGTTCGTTTACAGGCCTATCCGTTTCCGCAAGACCTATGCCATATAGTTTGCTTTTTGATGGGCTCACATTCAAACCTGATGCCAGAAAAAAACATCTAAGGATGCGGTTTAGGTTTTTCGTGTGTTCCACATTTCCGTCTCCAATGAATACTACATGATCTACATAAAATAGGTGTGATACAACGGGGCCGTTATTTGGGAGAGCTATGACTTTGAATAATACGGAGTTCGTAGCCTTCACCATTAATACATTTAGAGCTTCCAATGCTAATATAAATAAATATGGGGATAGCGGGTCCCCTTGGGGTAATCCTCTTTCGAACGCGAAACCCGATGTCGGAGAGCCATTGACAAGTACCATGGCCGATCCCGTATATAAAATCCCCATTATCCAGCATCTCCACTTTAAAGGAAAACCCATCTGCGTAAGAATCGAAATCAGAAACTTCCTGTTGAGTGTGTCGTAGGCTTTTTCGAAATAAACCTTGAAAAAGGCAGCTTTTGTCATAGCTTTCCTCACCCAAGAATATATTTCGTTCAATATTAAGGGGTTATCAATAATATTTCGTCCACCTAAGAAGGCCGATTGTATATTCCTCACAAGCGTATCCATTACCATCACCAATTTATTTACTAAGATTTTAGAGATAATTTTATGCACCACTCCAATAAAGGATATCGGTTTGAAATCGTTTGGGGTTTTAGGATCAGCCGATTTCGGGATCAACGTGAGGAAGGGTGCCCCGCTAGCTTTGCACATTGAGCCGTGTATATGAAATTCTATCATAACCGAGAAGATTAAAGGTTCGAAATTCCCCCAAAATTTCTTGATTAAGGCGAAGGTAAGACCATGAGGCCCTGGTGCCTTATCGCCGCCACGTTCCCAGACAGCTGCTTTTATTTCTTCCTTCGAAAACGATCTTACCAGAAAATCGCTTTGTGCCCCTGAAATAGTTTTGAACCCTTCACTGATCATAGGTTCCTTGAATCGAGCCTGAAAATAGTCCAAAAAATGTTCCTTTACTTTTTGTGGATCTGTCACCCATTCGTTCTCTCTAAGGATCCCATTTATCCTATTTTTTACCACGTTACTGTTAATAATTTTATGGAATAGGGTTGAATTTTCATCACCATGGTGTACCCAATCAACTCTAGATTTCTGTTTCATATCTTCAGCCGCCTTTAATCCTAACAAATTAACTGATTCAATAGCTTCCATTCTTTTCTTTTTGTCCTCTGCATTTTAGATTCTCACTTCTGCCGCCATTTCGAGAGTTTCAATAATCTGTCTCGAAGTAGCGAGTTTGCTTGATCCTCCATTTTCTTCTTGCTCCTTCAAGCCTTTATTTGTTGTTTTATGGTCATAAGTGTCTTAGCCTGCAGCTTTATGCCGTTGGTGATGCCCGAGTTCTCAGCTGCAAAAGCAGATTAGATTACGAAACGGGGTGGGGCCGTAGTTATCAGAAACGATTGATAAAACTACCGGTCTGTGATCCGACTTCTCCCTTGGCAGAGCCAATAATTTAGCGTTTGGCCGCATTGCAAAAAAATTATCGCACACCAAGATCCTATCAAACTTACTACTTTTGGATCCATCTTTCTTGATGAACGTATGGTTTGGGCCACCGCCACCCATATTTTATTCAGAAAGTCCAGCTGCTTCAATGAAATTATAGAAAACCATTGCATTGTTCGGGTCGAAAACGGAAATTTAAATCAATGTTTATGGACGATGTAAAGTTTTATTATGTAAAGATTAAATTCAGTTGTTTATGTCTAATTTTATAGCTTTCATAAATTTCTTCTTATAGAACAAATCTATTGAAAGCAAGTCCAAGCCGTATATATCTTTTTTCACTATATCTATTTATACTTTTTCAAATAAGTAACAAAATATTAGGTATTTTTCTTTTGAATTTATCATCATTATAAAAAACTATTCGGTACATGCAAAATAAAACTGAGATTTAAGTGTTCGACATCTTATGATATCTTTATCAACCTAACCACATTAATGTCGCTAACATAACGTGTGTAACAAACTAAAAAAACACGTCATGTCAAGCGTGGGCACCATCGAGTTAATGTCATTATCATAACGTAATGTGTGTAACGAGGTCACAAACGTGAAATTGCCGTCGCAACGTGCGGTACGGGTAAAAATCTAGTATATAACATAGGCTAGATAGAACCATGTACGAAGTACAAATACACGTATGATGTGCAAAATCAGGGCCGGCTCAACCATTTTAGTGGCCTAACGCGAAGTAAAAGTTTGTGGTCTTTTTCCCAAAAAAAAGAAAACAATTTGAGAAAACCCCCCCTCCTTTACCCAGGCTTGGGACCGGCAAAATAAACTATAAGGTTTATTGTTGGCGGAGTTAATATTTTTTTTTTGTATTCTTAGGGGGAGCGGGGTGCATGCGGGAAGGGAAATCGGGGAGGGGGTTGCCGAGCGGGAAGGGTGCCGCCAACAAAGCGGGGAGGGAAATCGGGGGAATTTATCGGGGTGGGTTCACCGCAACGAAGGAGAGAGAAGATGGTGGGCCACCCTCATTTTCAACCAATCAACATTTTTTCTTTTTTCTTTTTTTTTTTGAATAAAAAAACAATTCCCCTAAGAGGGGAGTGCCGCCATCAAATTGGGGTGCGAGGGGAGTTTAAGAGGGGAGTTGACGTGACATAACCTGATTGGGTGTGCGTAAGAGAGGGGACTCCCCTAAGAGGGGAGTGCCCCTCTCACCCTTATATATTTGTTGTATGTATAAAGATATGTTTAGATTAAGTTTACTTTTCTAGCTTTAACAGATACAAACTTTTTAATAAAATTTTCATAATCAGTTTCTTCTAACTAATCGTTTTCAATTGACAAAGTAGCTAATCCATTCAATCTTTCTTGTGACATTTTAGATCTTAAATAATTTTTTAACAATTTTAATTTAGAAAAGCTTCTTTCGGCCGACGCAACAGTTATCGGAATAGCTAACATAATTCTAAAAGCAATATAAGCATTTCGAAAAGATTTAAAATCTTTAATATATTTTAGTATGTTTATAGGGGTGTCACATTCTAAATCTATCATATGTCTTAGAACTTTTAATTCTTCAAATAAATATAAGCCATCAATATCTATACTAGTATCATGTTTTAAAGAACTTTCAAGATTAATACAATATTGTTTTAAAGTATTATAATCAAAGAAAATGGTTGCTTTACTCAATACCCTTTCTAACTTTATTGAGTAAAGCAACCATTTTCTTTCGTATTTTTCCCCATTTGCCATTTTTTGCATATAAAAAGAATAGCTAAAGTTTCTAGAATATTCATCTTTTGGAAAATCATAATCATAAATCTTTACCAGTCCTTTTTCTACAAGCAAATCTCTTAAATAACATTAATAACAGTCCATTCAGTTGGATCATCTAAATTTATAGTTTCATCTCTACATTCAAAGGTACATCGCTATTATTTTCATTAGCATTCAAAGGTTTATCACTATTATTTTCATCAACATTCAAAGGTTCATCACTGTTATGTTCATCCACATTTAAAGGTTCATCGCTATTATGTTCATCAATATTTAAAAGATCGTCGCTACTAAGGTCATCCACTTTTAACGGTTCATCACTATTGTTATCTTTCACGGTTGTTACATATTTTAATAAAGATCCTTTAATTGATTCCATCTCAGCTTCTAATTTTTGTTTCTTTTTTCTCTTAGAATGACCCGATTCATGCTTTCTATATCTATTAGACATTATAGATTCAAAAACAGCTAACAATTATCAACAATTCACACAAAATCTAATCTAAGAATTCAATTATCAGATAAATCAACAGTAATCTCAAAATCAACAGGAATCAAATTAGGGCAAGTATTGTAAGAGTACCTTAGAAGAACAAATCTCGGATTAACCGGAAGTAATCTCAAAATCAACAGGAATCAAATCTCTGCAACTTTGAAATTGGCAGACTCCAAAGTCCAAACCAACATCCAACAATGGCTCCCTCGATCGCCTGTATTTTATATTCCGAATTTGATTGTCAGAAGAACTCAGAACAAAAACAATTTTGCAAAATCAACTACTTGATTCAGTTAGAAGAACAAATCTCGGATTAATGAATATATATATAGTAAACTGAAGAACCAAGAAATGTGAATAAGAAAGACGTTATACCAGTGAATCGGCGATTCGGCGCCACAATCTAGCATCCATCATTCGAAATCCATCAAAGCAATAACATAAGCTAGACAGAACCAATCATATATTTGTCAACACATATATACCAAGATATTTATAATGACGTTTATACAGTAATCATACTCGTGTCATAGTCGTGTCTATATAAGACTGGGTGATTTACATCAATTAACATCACTTTTCTTACCTTATATAGCAGATCAATCATTTTTATAAAACCCTATGGCGACAACATGTTTAGTCAAACAAGATAGTGTTGAGGAATCTTCTATAATAAGAATTGTTCCAACACAATCCGGTATTGATAAATACACACTAAAGTTCTTGGCCAATTCAACACATCAATAAAGTAAACATATTATCTGCTTTTTGGTATTGATAAACAAAGTTATCTAAATATTAAGAACACTCACCCGTTTGAGTTTGTCAAAAGGGGTATCTCTAAAATAATTAGAATAAGTGATATGATAGTGAGTTTAAAAAAAGTAATATGATAGTGAGTTCTCCAAAGTATCCTCTTGCAAAACAAAACAAAATTCACATATACAATTTTTTTAGGTTTGTTATATTTTCATATCTCTATTTTGTTATTTTCACATTCCTAAATATATATAGGTCGTATAACATTATACGGCTCGTATGGAATGTTGTTACACAGAAATAAATAAATAAATGCAGTGGAATGTTTTTTTTTTTGTTTTACATGTATACGGGCCGTATAACATTATATGAGATGTATACAATTGTATACATCTCATATAATGTTATACGACCTAATATATTTATTTTTTTTGAGATTTTATCAGGTTTTTGGGTTTTTAACAATTGTATACGGGCCGTATAACGTTATACGACCCGTATATAATAATTATTTTTTTTTTTGTGAAACCGAACAACCGTTTAATAAGTTTTAGTAATTGTTTAGATATCGTTTGCCGTATTATTTAGATATCTCTGATTATGTTACGAGTTTGTAATTAAACGTACTAATAACGTTGAATAAATTTCCACTTTATTATGTGAAAGGTCTATGTTACAATTGTATTTGCCGTATTTTTTTATATATATCGGATAAGCAAAACATGTGCATATGATAAACAATACGGTAACAATTATTAAACAAACAATATAAAATGTAAACATAAGATTAATATTTATAATGTTTTACATCTAAAAAGACAAAAGATAAATATTTACAATGTTTCAAATGTAAAAAAACAAAACCAAAATACAATAAGCAGCTACGACGATGGTGGTGGTGCAACGCCCGCTCGTGGAGGTATGGGCGCGCCAAAATGCATAGCAATAATCGCCTCGACCATCCACTAAACGTCGCTCTGTATATGGGATACGTCCACCCGACCTGAGCTAGTCTCTTCTCCACCTCTAGTGGAGGTATCACACGTGGTCTCACGCTCTGTCGCTCGTACATGTGATCAACCTGTACATCCTCCACACCCATCTACGATCTGTCGACTTGTTGGTGTACTACGTCTATTGACTTCGTCTTGTATCATGTAATAGATTAGAATAGGATAGAATATCCGGTGCACGAGGTTCGAGAACAGAAATGTGATGGTTTAACAAGGAGGTCCGCTTATATGGACATTGTCCATATAAGCGAACCACACTAATCAACCAGGTCCGCTTTTATGTACATGGCCACAAAAGCGAACCACTATCAGTCACTCAGGTTCGCTCATAGGGTATGTCACATAGGCGAACCATGAACTCTATAAATAGGTGCATTGGTTAGTTCATTTGGAACGACTTGGAACTTGTAACGAAGTGCTGCCGATTTGCTTCCAGGTTGTAAACATTGTCAAAATTAATACAAGAAGCATTATATTTAGTTTAAGCGTCTGATTCATCGATTCCGCCTTTGAATTAGATAAACGACTCTTCTGATCGACTCATTCAAGGTCAACGACGATCCAACAAGTGGTATCAGAGCTCAGGAGGAAGAGTTCAGCTCAAATTTGATCCGTTTTCTGTCTTCTACACCTTCTTTTTCTGTTCGGACAAGTTTCCACGGTTAAAATCAGACGAATTTTTCACAGGACATGTATTATTGGACAATAACAAACCCTTGAAACTTTCAGACTAAAATTCGAACTAATAATGGACAAAACAACCTTCGAATGTAGGTTCGCGTTTTAGACAGGGTTTAGGTTCGCTCCAGTGTACACTAGTTGTTGTAGGTTCGCTCGAAATAGTTAGTTAGGTTCGCTTATTGGGTCACATTCTGACTAGGTCCGCTCAAATGAACTATACCTGGTTCGCTCAAAAGAACAATTTTGGTCCGCTCGTACGAACGTTTAACTGGTTCGCTTATTGGTCAACTTGTTCAGTCCGCTTATTTGGTCAAGATTGTTTGGTCCGCTCATCAGTCAACCTGTTTGGTCCGCTCATTTGTCAATGTGGTCCGCTTATTAGTCAAGTCTGGGTTTTGCTCGTTTGTTCAGTCTGATTTTGTCCAAGTGTCAAGATCATTTCACGACAATCGAGTGTTAGTGTCTTTCAATTTACTTGATATTGTTTAAACTGATTAAGTTTGTTTGTCTGCTTCCAGGTCATTGTTATTCAGGTGATTAAAGATGTCTAGCAACGGCGAAGAGTTTTACAACACATTCTACAACGCGTTCACTTCCGAGTCATCAGATAGAAGATCTGAGTTGAAAGAATATTCAAGAGAGATTTCGGAAAATCTGAAGTTTGAAAATATGTATGGAAGTCAGCAAAAGCCACCGAAGTTAATGAAAATCGAAGATTATAACTGGTGGAAGAACAGGTTTGAAGGATGGGTGAAAGCTTTCGCTCCTGAAAGTTGGTTAAAGTTAGTAACTGAATATCAAGCACCAGAGAAAGCAGGGGGAGAGTTAATCGAGGAGAAAGATTTTTCAGAAAAAGATGAAAAGAATGTTGTTGCTGAATATAGAATGATAACGTTGATCAAACAGTCAGTGAGAGAGGATATTATTTCATTGCTTGAACAAGAAAAAATGTCAAAGAAATTGTGGGAAGCATTGGAGAGAAAGTGTGTTGGAAGTAACGAGATTGTCAAAAACAAGAAGAAATTGTTGCGTAAAGAGTTTGAAGTGTTCAATTGCATGAAAAATGAATCTGTTTGTAAGATGTTAGAGAGATTTGGACATCTGAAAATGGAGTTGGTTAGATATAACATTGATTATTCTGAAGAATTGATGGTGGATAAATTGTTTGATGCATTGCCCAATGATCAAGATTGGCAATATTTTGCTCTTATGCTAAAGAATACAATTAAACCAGATGATCTAAAGGTTGACTTGCTGATTGAAAGGCTTGAAAGCCATGAATCGGAGTTAAAGAGATCTAAAGTCAACAGTCCAGGGTATCAGCAGAATGTGGAGATTTATTACAGAGGAAATATACCAAATGCTGGTTCTCCAAAAACAGCATTTTCTGCAGAAAGTTCGAACTCAGTCAACAATGAAAGTCTTCACAGTGGTTTTCACAGTGGTTCTTCTTCAAACACTTCAGACCAATCTGCTTCAAAGAATGTATTTCAGTGTAATATCGCAATCGATTTGAAGAATGGGCAGAACTTCAGTGAAGAATCAGCTAAACAACAGATGGTTTTCTTAGCATCTGTACTGGAATCGTATGAAGGCCTCGTCGCAGGGAAGATTGGAAATACCAATTTGACAAAAGAAGAGTATGATCAAATAGACCCTGAGGAGATGGAACTGATGGATATCAGATGGTGCATGGCCAGTGCAGTTCGTCGAGCACAGCGGTTCATGGAGATTACAGGGAGGAAGTCAATTGGAGGTTCATCTACCAAACTGGGTTTTGATAAATCCAAAGTGACATGTTTCAAATGCAAACAAAAAGGTCATTTCAAGCGCGAGTGCAGAAATTCGTATGTTGCTGATGATTCTGAAAATCCGTTTAACGAAGATTATTACAAGAAAGCGATTTATCATCAAAATAAGTCTGAACCACCAAGGTTGAAACAGCAGGAAGAAAAATCAAGGGCTCTTGCAGTCATTTATGATGATGAAGGTTATGACTGGAGCAAAGAAGTTCTTCCAGAACAAGATGCTGTCGGTTATGCATTCGTTGCAAAAGATGATCATGATACATGGTGGAGAAGAGACAGTGCAAGATGGGAGATTGGCAAGCTGTATGAACCATTTCAAGAAGCACAGAGAGCCAAGAGATGGAATGAAGAGTTGGAGTGTTACTTGGATCCACAGGGTAATCCAGTGGTAGATCCGTCAAAAGTTGATTTTGATGCTTTAACCAATGTGTTTCCAAGTGAGCGTATTTTTAACACAAAAAGACTTTCTAATAAAAGCTATCTGCCAGAGTTGATGAACAAGTTGAGAGAAGTCTTTGAAGCAAGTCTACCGAAGGTGGTAGAGATGAAGAAGAGAAAAGAAGAAGAGTTGAAGAAGATGATTGAAGAGGTAAAGACTGTTGCAAAGCTTGCTGGTGAAGAGAATCAAAAAGCTGAGGAAGAACAGAAGCCGAAAGAGATGGAAGAAAAAGTTGAGAAGATACAGGAGACAAAGGCAGCTGCGCACGCCGAGGTGTCAATCACTGAGGTAATAAAATCTTCTGAATTATCAAATGTTGAATTGGTTGTAGAAAAGGAACACAAGTGCATGAATTGCATTGAAAAGTGCAAAGCTTGTACTGAAAAAGAAGAAATAATAAAAACAAAAGATAATGAAATGAACAAACTTGAAAATGCTTTAAAACTGAAATGTAAAGAAAGGATTGACACAGAGCAAAGTTTAAAATTAAAAGTTGAGAAATTAACACAGAAATGTCATGATTTTGAAAAAGAAAATAAGGTTTTGAAAGAAAAATGTGACACAAAATGTGTTGATTGCGTTGAGAAAGAATCTAAGTTTCTAGAGTTACAAAAACAGTATGATTCTTTAAAATGGTCAAGTCAGAGAGTACAAGAAGCTTATGATACTTTGAAGAGCCAAGTCAAAAGTTTTGATCAAAGATTGTCTAAAACTTTAACAACTAAAGAAATGTATGAAAGACAGTTTAAAGAAAAGCAAATTGAATTAAACAAACGTGTTGATGAAATTGCTAGTCTTAAACAAGTCTTGGCTGAAAAAGAAAAGATTGTTACAAAACTTCAAAGTTATCATAACTCTTCGTACATTCTCGAACGTATTTTCAATATCACACCAGATGACAAAGATACTAATAATTGTAAAAAAGGGTATTGGTTCAGAATTTCAGCAGGTACCACCACCATTGAGAGACAATTATACTTTTTATGATGAGGAAAAGGTGGCAAAGGGTTTGAACATAGCTGACCAATTACCTGAAAGTATCGATGTGACTTACACCAAATCTGATGATGCTGATGATTCAGAGGTGGTATATAAGGTGGGTGATAGTGTTTTGAAAGGAAAGTCTGATTCACAGGATGAAGATGAAGGAAATCTTTATGATGGATATCTGAAAGACACAAAATCAGAGAAGAATTTGAATGATGATTCAAAAGGATTGGTTTATACCATGATTGGATCGGACAAACTATTCTTAGATGTTGTTTTCCCGATTCAGAATGTGATTTCAGAGAAAATTGACAAAGTTTTCAAGATGGTTGAAATTGAGAAGTCTGAAATGTCGAAGTTTGCTGGTAAAGGTTTCAAAGGGTCTTATAACAAACCTGGTTCTAAGAAGAAAAACATGAAGTCTGGTTTGGGGTATAAGAAGAAATATAATCGAAACAGAACTGAAAGGTCCAATTTTCAAACAAAAATGACTTTTGTTCAAGGAAAAAGCTTTACCGAAGAAGAAAAACTCAAAATTGGAAAACAATCTAATGCAGAGTTTGAGGCCATGAAAAAGAAACAACAACAGCCAAAAGATGTGTCAAAGAAAGTGTGTTTTAAATGTGATCAAATTGGACACGTTGTACGGAAGTGTCAAAATTCAAAGTCTGTTGATGTTGATAAACAGAAATCTGGGAATGAGAAACCAAGGTCAACCAGATTTGATTCGAGACAAACTTGGAAGTTTAGCACAAACGAGTTTGCTTCAAATCAAAATTGGAAATCAAACCCGAACAGGTTTGATTTCATACAGACCTGGAACTCTCACACACCCAGATTGAGAATGACACAGAGTCAGAGAACATCGGTTGGTGTGACAAAACCTCAAGAGATTTGGAAACCTAAAAATGTTGTTCAAACTCAAAAGGTTCAGAAAGAAACAAATTTTTACAAAAGAGGTACTCTGGAAGGTCAAGTGTGGTCGGTTAAGAAACGTGTTGATTTGATAAAAGATGAGAAACAGAAACAAATTTGGAAACCAAAAACTAAAACAATAAATTCAACTTCTGACGTGAAAACGTCTGAGGATTCAGTTTTGGTTGCCTATGATGCAAATTTTCCACCGCTCAAGGCTGAAAACTTTAAAATTCAGGTTGCTAGAATCAAGGTTACACCTAAGGCTGCTGAGGCCTGGGTGGACACCATGTTTGATTAAGTGGTTGGAATTGCCGGAGCTTCCTTTATCGCGAAGCATGAATCGGCATCTATCTTTATTGATTGAAATGTTTTTATGTCAAATTGTTTGAGTATTTGATAAAGTTTGAATGTGCAGGTGCTAAATGCTGATGAAGATTGTGAGAGTGTTGCACAGGAAGAGGTTGAATATCCCTGGTTTTGGTCAGACAGGGAGTTTGTTTGTTGTTTTGTATAAATTTGAAATGTGTTTGATGATTGTTGTTTGTTTGTTTGGTTGATGATTGTGATGTTTGATGTTAGTTTACTTTGAATAAGTGGTGATGGACTACGCCGAAACCCTCACGGCTGAACAAGCATGATTACTGTCACAAGTTGAAGAACGGTTTTCTAACTGTCAAAATCAATGGGTTGTAAATCATGGGGGTACGTTATATTTTCTGCAAAACAGAGCATGAGATGCAGAAAATGGATGGCGAGACAAAGCTATCAGTATCGGTTTGTCAAAATTTTTTTTAATGATTTTGCATTTTAGGGGGAGAAATATTGTCAGAAAATACAAAAACATTAGAAAATTTGAAAAAGCCAAAAACATGATAAAATTCAAAAATTTGAGTTTTGCGTAAAAAGAGGAAATGATAGTACATCAGTAGCCAATTACAGTATGCTAAAGAATTGTAATGATTAAATAGCGTTAAACAGTCTCACTGATGATATGTCGATAGGTTTTTATACACTTAGTAAACTTTCTCGGAATATAAACCTAAAATTCAAACTTGCTTATTTCGTGGGGAACACTACTTGGATATATAGGTAACCCCTGAAATCTCGTTTGAAAGGTCCCATATTCTGAGATACTAGGTCTTTATACTCAGTGATATCTAGGGTATTATTCCGGGACTTCTGCTGTATGGAAGTACTGACCTAGTCCTCGAATAATACTTTCTGCAAAATGCTTGAAACATAGCATCGCCCTCAGCAAGCTGATGAAACAATAAAATTGATAGTCGCTGCTGTTGTAATGCTAAAAGATCCTCTAAAGGGGACATACCAAAAGTCGAGCCGTCATCTCTCTGCTGAACGGAAGTTCTGACCTGAGCTCTCACGGTTTCGCATCTAACCCCTTACAGATATCATCTGTGGTATACTCACCTGTAAGACTGAATATCTGGGATTTGGATACGGGAGTATATTCAAGAGGTGGGACACATGAATGAGTTTAAGTCTTAAAACATCTAAATCGTATCCTGAATCAGTTGAAATTTGTATGAAAATTTAAATGGATCAATATATCGACAATCTAAGTGAATTGTTTAATTTTTAATGTGTATCTAAGCTCAACGGTACTTGTGACTTGTCAAAAACTGATATGATCCTCTGTCGCATACTCAAAACAAAAAATATTATTTGTAAATATGTTTGTATATATTTCGTTACAGCTTTATATCTTCAGAAAATACAAAAAGATTTTGATTTCTACTTTATTTTCGACAACCGATGTCTGAGTTGCTGAGTTTCAAAATCTAAGTAAGCTGATTGTGTTTCTGTAAATAAAACAAGTTCATTAATTTGAAACTTGAAATTTCTAGAAAACTTCAAAAACAAATTTGTAATGTCTTCAAGGTCATTAACTTGAACTTGAATGATAATTTATGGGGGAGTTGGATTCTTTATATTGCCATATTTGGTAAGTTGATTGACAGGGGAAATGTATTAGAGTTTCTGGTTAATGGTTTTTAAAATGTTAAATACTTATCATTTGTATGAGCAATTGCAGGAAAAATCCAGACTACGATCCCGAGAGCAAAGTCTAAGGGGGAGTCTGAAGACAAGCTGAAAGAGAGAATGAGCTTGTAGCTGGAAAGCTAGGTATCGATCCCTAAAAGCACGGAAGCTTGATGAGAGGGGGAGCTTACTGATGATGAAGTTGTAAAGATGATCAAAGAGAAAGATTGAAGGATACTTATATTGTTACAATCTGAACAAGTTGGCAAAGATGATCAAGACTGAAGAGGTGGCATAACAGAGAATGTTCACTGAAGACTTCGTCAATATCCGAGGGGGAGTCTGTTGGTGCACTACGTCTATTGACTTCGTCTTGTATCATGTAATAGATTAGAATAGGATAGAATATCCGGTGCACGAGGTTCGAGAACAGAAATGTGATGGTTTAACAAGGAGGTCCGCTTATATGGACATTGTCCATATAAGCGAACCACACTAATCAACCAGGTCCGCTTTTATGTACATGACCACAAAAGCGAACCACTATCAGTCACTCAGGTTCGCTCATAGGGTATGTCACATAGGCGAACCATGAACTCTATAAATAGGTGCATTGGTTAGTTCATTTGGAACGGCTTGGAACTTGTAACAAAGTGCTGCCGATTTGCTTCCAGGTTTTAAACATTGTCAAAATTAATACAAGAAGCATTATATTTAGTTTGAGCGTCTGATTCATCGATTCCGCCTTTGAATTAGATAAACGACTCTTCTGATCGACTCATTCAAGGTCAACGACGATCCAACACGACTGCAGCATGAACTTACCCCTGTACCCCGCCTCCCCCGCCTCCCTCACCCCCGTCACCCTCACCCTCACCATCACCCTCGCCCCCTGGCCCGCCTCCCTCGACATTGGCTGTCGTGGGTACCACTCGGTACGACCCTCGTCAAGCGACCAAATCACCTGGACCTTGTCCGGTAATACGTCGTGAGCAATCTTCATCGAGACTGTTGTGGACCTACCTACCGGATCAACCTGGTGTGTGACTGTCATATCCCGAGTCACCTGCGGGGACAAGCGGCGTGACCAGTGCTTCGCAAGACGGGTGAAGAAGCTGCCACAGCTAATGTGGCTAGAGGTACGCTTAAAAGCGTACTCGGCAAAGTATGTGGCCAACTTGTATGCCATGTGTAACGCCTCGCTTTTCACAGCTTTCCGTTTTTAGAAAGTTTGACTTGTAATACTATTTTTGGCAACTTGTTTCCTTTGTAGTCTATTTCGTTTCAAGCCATTGTAAAATCCGAGACTTTGATCGTAATGAAATGAATCTTTTATGCATCGTTTATACTTGTTTATACTTTGATACGTACATTCATTTGATACATGATTCATAATTCTCATAAACATAATTCTAACTTGTAAATAAAGTGAATACGTAACCTTAAATCGTTGTTTATGTGAAAATACTTCTCGCAATACATAATCCATGATCATATACTTGATTTAATCCCTAAACGCGATTCTTGATCAGTTCGTTTTAAACAATTGCAATCATATTATACACGCTTATAAATCACATTCTTTTGTACAATTAAAACATGTTTTGCGTACACCTTTTGACCTTGTTACATGTTTCACACACTTGTTTGATACTTGACATATAGTTCTTTTACAATAAAACATGTTCACTTCTCATCACATACTTTAAACCATAATGTCCTTACTTTAAAACATGTTTAATGCACCTTTTAGGCCTTGATAACATGTTAATAACACACTAGACATTATGTAACATGTTAATTATGTAAAATGCACATCAAATACATAACTTATATTGCAAAAAATAAATAAATAAAAGAATTAAGGGCTGGTCAGGTCTGATCATAGCCTTTAATGGCTGTTTTATTGTTCTTTTTTTATTGTTAAACACCCAACAACTTGTATTAAATGCCAACCACTTAAACCCCAATCCTTTCCTTATAAATACCAACCTATTTCCAGCCATTTTCACATTTTTACAACCCTTAAACACTCTCAAAAACCTCTCTAAACTCAGCTGAGTTCCAGCAACAAAATAAGAAAGTTCAAGACTTTCTAAGTGAGTTCTAACTCATTTCCTTTGCTCTTTTCTACTCATTTCTTTCTTTCTAACACTTGGATAACCTCTAGAAAGGTTTTCACAAGATTACTTGGGTAATCTAAAGTGAAACCTCACCATTTTTTGAGGTCCAAAGTGCATATAAAATTCTACTCATTTTTTATTTCTTTTTTATGTTCATGTTTTGATAGAAAACTTGGTGGGATCTTGTTTCCACCAAGCTCACAACTTAGTCTATAGTTGTGGGTTCGTGTTTTGGGGATTTCCATCAAAGTTTTGGGTTCAAACACCCATTTAAATTCTGTTTATACTTGTTAAATTAAGCTTGAATTAGTTAGTTTCATTTCCTTAACATTCATGACCCTCCGAATCATCACTTTGATGATTTGTGTAGTGGTGAATCCTTATTATTCATGACCGTCCGAATCATCCTTGTGGTGATTTGTGTAGTGGTGAATCCTTGATGTTCATGACCCTTCGAATCATCCTTGTGATGGTTTGTGTAGTGGTGAATTTACAAGAGGTTAAACCTCTATACTTGACATACATGATAATCTATGTTTGGACTTAGTTTAGATGTTGTTATTACTATATAACCTATATATAGTTATATAAAAAACATGGCTGAGTTTGTGGTGTTAATCAAACCATGATTAGCCATTATAAACCTAAGCTATCATATCAAAGATTCTAGAGTTCTTGTTATGATTCCAATGAGCAATTTGGGACCCATGAAACCACTAATTATGGTGTCATAAACAAGCTCTTAGAACTTGGATATTACTTTCACTTAAACATACTTTTTGATATTTAATTTCCAAATCCGAATCCTTCCATTCCTTCTTAAATCCCATGAACTTACACACCTTTTTTACCCTTGTAGGGTGACTCGGTGTTCCAATCTCCAAACCAATCAACTCTTCACGGAATTACCAAGTGAAAGCTTTTAAAACCGTCAGTACACTTAACCCATTTCCTTTTTTTAAACACTTTGGCTTGTAACATGTTAACGTACAAAATGCACAAACACACACAAACATACTTTATATTCTCAATCCGTTATACATGCTACTTGTTATACTTAGGTTCATGCTAGATTCATACTTTGCTACTTGTCATTAACATAGCTAGCCCAAACTTAACATATATAGCCTTATAGGAGTAGCACGCCACTCGTCGAGGTCTTGTTAAGCTTTTTATTCATAAATAGTCTAGTTACTTTTGTGGCGAGGGACACTTATAATTCTTGTGGACACTTGGGTTTGACATTTAGTATTGCATGCTAGTTTACCTTGTATAAAATTGCCATGTGGATTCGAGTAAATTCTTTTATATGTATGCTATATTTACAAACTTGTGTACTCGCCAATACTTTTGCGTTGAACCTTTATTTTAAACATGTTACAGGTTGAGGATGATGTTTATGATGAATCTAGTTGGGACGACATAGAAACGCACAAGAAATACTAGATTTGATTATTTTTGTTATGTTAAATTTTGTCGTATTTGTCGGTTTTGAATTAATTATTGTCGTAATTAGTATTATGTGTGATGAGCAATCTATTTCGTCTCACTCTGATAATTCCGCCACCGGTTGGGGTGTGACACCATGTCCCCCCCACCACGCCGGTAAGTAAGTCGTGCAAGAAGAACATGTCATTTTGGGTGACCCACTCCCTACTATCGTGTCGAACTACAATCGTCACGACCATACACCGATTTAGGTATTAGTACAACGGGTCGTAAATGCGCGACACCCACGCCTTCGGGGATCGTGAACGCGGTGTCGCGAACTCCCCGGTCTAAATAGTGCGCCACCAGGACCACAACACATTAGAGGACGTGGTGGTCGGCGCATCCAAAAACGCTTGGGAATTTGACTCCTCCCGTGAGTACAGACCCGAGGCAACAACAAACTAGGGGAGCAGCAACCGGCGAGCCTCCCCTCAAAGAGTAAACGAAACCGCGGTGGTATCCAAAAAATGTTGTAAACCCCTACCCCGGGTGTCCGTAAATGCAAACGTACATAAAAACTCTAAAGTAATCTCCCTGTGGGCCCGCTCTCGGGCAACCTCAAATAAACAGGCCCACGTGGAGGTAGCTGGTATGAACACCCAGACCCGACCGATCGATCCAATGTCGGTCAAAAAACCAATATCAATGGTCCAGGGCGCATCCAGTTCCATCTCGCGTAATCTACCCAAAAACATGTGGGAAGCCATACCTCGGGGGATAGCACAAACAAACTGCGTTGTCTCCGTAAAAACGTCTACAACCTCCTCCTCCTGACCTCATCCCCGTCCGCGTCCCCGATCTCGAGTTCGAATAGCTCTACGTCCTCCGGCCGCTGATGACTCAGCCATATCATCTGTAAACAATAACAATCACTGGTCGGTAAGTATTATTCTATTAACGTCGACGTAGTATACGAGGTGTATACGATCTGTACAAAGCTCGTATACATTTCGTACACACATGTATTGTACGTCTCGTATATGATCGGTATTATACCTCTCATATACAATCTGTACCAGCTCGTATACATTTCATATAACCACGTATTATACGTCCCGTATACGCTAAAAACAATCAAGGAAAAAAGATAAAAGAAAACTGAAAATTCAAGGGTATATGATCGTATACAATGTATACGATCGTATAAACTTTGAATGTTCAAAGCGTATACGATCGTATATAATGTATATGGCCGTATACGCCTTGAATATTCAAGCTATATACGATGGTATAACCTTTGAATGTTCGAAGCATATACGGCCGTATACACTTGAATTTTTAGTTTTTTTTTCAAATTCAGTTAATTTTTTTTAAATTCAATTAAACAATCAATTTCGTTACGCTATTCTATATGCTATACGATACTACAATCTAACAAGTTATGTAATCTGAAAGTCTATTTTACGAACGAGGCTTAGAAATGTATCGTAATAGAAGAACGAAAAGAAAACGTCAAGAACGACGAAGAACGATATCCAAGAACAATCCAAGAGAAAACCGAGAGAATTTTAGTGAAATTTGAGGTCATATGGTGGAAATGTGGTCGTATAGCATATTATACAATCTTTTTTGATTGTATTCGGGTAGTATAGTGTTATACGGGTCGTCTACAATGTTTATTATGTTTTATTTGCTCGTATACACAATATACGAGCACTATTTTTGTCTTGTATACAGGTCGTATAGCGTTATACGACCTGTATACAATTAACAATTTTTTTATTAGTATATGTGGAATTGAGGAAATCGCAGTCGGTATGTGTTCCGAGATTATAGGTCGATACATCCATTTCAACAAGTTACCAAAACATTAAACCCAATGAATCATTACCTTCTCACCCAGGCGGCACCATCAGTAGTTTACTAGTCACCTTAACTCAAACTTTTCATCATTACAATTGTCAGAACATGAAATAAGATCAAGCTTATTTTGCTTTTGCTTTATGTTTATCAATTGGTCGTTTGTTTGAGTCCTAACGAACTAGTTTCTCATGATTACCAGTATGTGGAATTGACGAAAACGCAGTCGGTATGTGTTCAGAACGAATATGTCCATACATGCATTTAATTCCCTCACATCATTACAAATTATCAGAACATGAAATAATATCAAGGTAATTTTGTTTTTGCTTTATGTTTATCAACTGGTCGTTTGTTTGAGTCCTAATGAACTACTTTTTCTCTTGATTAACGGTATGTGGAATTAACGAAAACACAGTCGGTATGTGTTCAGAGCAAATATGTCCATACATGCATTTAATTCCCTCACGTCATGTAACATCCCGAAAATACAAAACTGACTAACCTAGTTAGTTTATTACCTATGTGTAGTAAGAGTTAAAACATGAGAAAAACTAAAGTTGAGGGACCAATTGTGTTTAAGTGTAAACTAGGAATAATAAAACAAAACAATTAACTCACAACACCATTGTTTGGTGTTGTTGAGATCAACGAGGAGACAGGGGCGAACCCAAGATCCCCTTCAAACCCTAGACTCTCTTAAATCATACAAATTGAAGGTCAAGATCTGTCCCAAATCAAAATTCAAGCTGAGATTAGTGATCCTCATCACAAGAGGATTACAAGGTATGTAAAATTTGATGAAAACCCTCAACTTGAAATTCTCATAAATTCGGGAAATCTGAAATTTAGGGTTGCATGTTTGTTTTTATGATGGATTAAGAATAATATAGTGTCTAGGGACAAACCCTAGACAAATATGAGTTGAAATCATGTGTAATTTAGCAAAATCCATGAACACCCTTGTAGGTGATTAGTGGTTATGTAGAAATTGATAATCACTAGGAAATTTGATGTTGTTCTAGTGTAAGTTGACAATTGTGAAGCGATTCCCAAATTATAGAAGCTAACAATCAGGTAATGGTTGATTGATGTGAAATTAGGGCTATGTGACAAGCTAGAGACTTGATATTTAATCATGTAAAAATCTTCCCATAAAGTGTTTGTGAAAATGTCTCAAAGAAGGCTTAAAACTGAAATTCAAAGTTAAAACGCATAATTATGATGCTTCGGTGTATTATGCGAATTATGAATTAAAGAGAGTTCTAAATATGTCATAAATGAACTCTATAGGAAAGGACGCAAGAGCGTCAAGCGGACAAGCGGGTGGCGAACCACGTTTGAAGGGCCTACTTTGAAGGTATGTAACTTAACTCGTTACATTGGGTAATTTAATAATTAGCATATGTGTAGTCGAATCTTAGAATAGAAGTTGAGCTGAATTAAAGCGATAATGTTCGCTATGTCGAATAATAGATAAAGAATTGGTTAGATCGCATTGGTAGTCATCAAAATGGAGGATTCCATAGATGAGCCAAACGGGTCGAATAAGTAGTATGATCATTCGGTCATCATCATTGTTCGTGAAAGACACATTAGAATACGAGAAATCAGTGTGTTAATTGTTAGAATGAGAAATCTTGGAATCGGGTTTGGGCAAAATAACCAAATCAAACAAAACATGGATTTGCAGTGGCTACCGTAAATTACGGTATCCACCGTAATTTACGGTAGAGTCCAAAAGTTTACGGTGGTTCTCTCCTGAGTTACGGTGGACCAGAAACATAAAACGACTACCGTAACTTACGGTAGATACAGTAAGTTACGGTAGAGTCTAGAAAATTTGGCTAAGTTTTTGTATATCATAGTTAAGTGAATCCGTTTCTAAACGTATTTTCGATTAAACAATATTTCTATGGAATCTAACACTAAGATTTTTTATAAATCTTTTGTTTTCAGGTTTTGCAAGTTAGTGGACGATGATCAAGCCTGTGGTGAGGAACCGAACACGATACTTTTGAAACTTCCGCGTAGCTTAACTCTGTTTAGACAATATTATGATGTAAACAATTTGTAAATCATGTTTTGAATACATTAACTAGTTAGTAGTTAACTAGCATGTGATCACTTTAAAATCTTTGATTTTGTACTAAATATGAAGTAAGGTACGGTTTTATATAATCTCTCGCACTTTTTCATTAAAACTATGTAAAATTGAGATGGGTGTTACAAGTTGTAATCAGAGCTTAAGGTTGTTAACAAAGTGTTCGGTTGAAGCTTGATCGATCGTCCGGTAAGAATTAACTTATTATCTTAACAGATTATATTTATGTAAGAAATGAGAAATGAATTGATGTGCATGGGAAGAGTGTGTTAATACACTCAAACCCGGAAAGTGCACCGAATGTGAACGGTTAAAGCAAGTTGAGAACTTGGCTAAACCGAAACAAATGAAGTAATGCTATAAATGAAATGTTTAACGTTTAAATGTTAACATTTCAGTTTCAAGATGTCTGATGGAAACGATGATAATCCGGTGCAAACAAGCACCGAACAAATGAAAGAAATAATTGCCGAAGAAGTAGGGAAGGCAATGGAAGGTAGTCTATCCGGGTTTATAGACAAAATTCAAAACACGGTGTTGTCGCTTGTTGAAGAGCGAGTTAAAAGGTTGGAGGATAGTGTCAACCTTATGAAGGAAAAAACGGGAGATCGTAAAGGGTGCTCATATAAAGAATTTATGGCGTGCAAACCGCCAATCTATAACAGGGAAGTTGACCCGATAATCTGCCAAAGATGGATAAGTGACGTCGAAGGAGTGTTTGAACGAACCCACTATGATGTAGGTGACTTTGTTGCTTAAGGAACGGGTCAATTGAGAAATCAAGCCAAGGATTGGTGGGACAATAAAAGGAAGGAAATGGGGACCGAAGCGGCAAGGGTCATAACTTGGGATGAGTTTAAGGTACCGTTCCTTAAATACCATAGTCCCAAAGCAGTTATCAACAGAATCAAAGAGGAATTTATCCAGTTAAGACAAAAGGGAGAATCAATTGATAAGATTACGGGCATCTTCATGGATAAGCTGAGATTTTGTGACGAGTTAGTCACCACTGAAGAGCAGAAGATATACTATTATTACAACATGCTGAGTGCTGAATACCGGGAGTTTATGACTCCCTCAAAATATGAAACTCTCACAGAAATCATCAAAACCGCCCGGGAGCGGGAAATCGAGTTAAAGAAGCAAGTTGAGAGGGGTGAGCGAAGGGCACAAGATGTGAATCCAAGCCCTACGAAGAAAGTTAGAACTGTTGAATCGGGGAAGAAAGTGGAGGCTAAAGGCGGGTCGCCAAGTTGCAAAGTATGTGGAAAGGGGCACAAAGGTGAGTGCCGCTTCAAAGACAAGCCGTGTCTGGTATGTGGGAAGACGGGACACACTGCATCGCTATGTCCCGGAAAAGTTTCCGTTTGCTACAAATGTTATCAACCCGGCCACAAAAAGTCTGAATGTCCCGAGTTGGTTGGAAGGAGAGACACAAAAGAGTCTCCAACAGAAGCTCCCAAGGCGAAGGCTAGGTCCTTCCAACTTACCGCGGCAGAAGCAAAAACAGAACCCGATCTGGTCTCAGGTATATTCACAATTAACTCAATTCCAGCACGTGTACTGTTTGATACGGGTGCGAATAAATCCTTCATTTCATATGGATTTATTCGACATCCTTCTTTTATATTAATAAAGTTATTTGTGCCCTTAGAAGTTGAAATAGGGGACAACAAAAGTTTTATAGTTTGTGATGTTTGTCGAGGCTGCAAATTAAGCATTGACGATGAAGAATACTTGATAGACCTAATCCTGATGTCAATGGGGGAATTTCAAGTAGTCGTTGGGATGGACTGGCTATCTCAGCACCATGCGAAGGTCGTGTGTTTTCGTAAGGAGATAAAGTTAATATCTCCGAGCGGGAAACACGTCACTATCTATTGTGAAAAAGGAGGCAACCCCATAGTATGCTCAACGTTGAAAGCTCACAAGCTTATGAAGCGAGGATGCAAGACATTCATGATATACGCAAATGAACCCGAGAAAGAATCACGGAAGATTGAAGATGTACCGGTAGTACGAGACTATGAAGATGTGTTTCCGGAGGATTTACCGGGGATACCGCCTGAACGGGAAGTAGAGTTCGGGATCGAATTGATTCCGGGCGCAAAACCCGTAGCAAAAGCACCATACTGACTCGCACCGTCGGAATTACAAGAGTTGATGTCCCAGATTCAAGACCTGCCTGACAAAGGATTCATAAGGCCGAGTGTGTCTCCTTGGGGCGCCGGTACTATTCGTGAAAAAGAAAGACGGAAGCATGCGCATGTGTATCGATTACCGGGAGTTAAACAAACTCACGGTAAAGAATCGATACCCGCTTCTGAGGATAGATGATTTATTTGACCAATTACAAGGTGCGAACTGGTTTTCAAAAATTGACCTTAGATCGGGGTATCACCAACTAAAGGTCAAGGAGGAAGATGTGCCGAAGATGGCTTTCCGCACGAGATACGGACATTACGAATTCCTCGTGATGTCATTTGGGCTAACAAATGCACCCGCGGCTTTCATGGACCTCATGAACCGGGTTTGCAAGCCAATGTTGGATATGTCAGTCATCGTGTTTATCGATGATATTTTGGTGTATTCAAAAAGTGAAGCTGAACATGCACACCACTTACAAGAGGTGTTAGAAACACTTAGACGAGAAAGGTTGTACGCGAAATTCTCTAAGTGTGCCTTTTGGTTACGAGTGGTACAATTTCTTGGCCACATCATCAGTGCCGACGGAGTATTGGTGGATCCGTCAAAGATCGAGGCCGTGTCAAAATGGAATCCCTTGAAGAACCCTTCGGAAATTAGAAGCTTTTTGGGGCTTGCGGGATATTATAGGAGATTTATTCAAGATTTCTCCAAGATTGCATCACCGCTAACAAAACTAACCCGGAAGGAAGAAAAGTTCATTTGGGGTGTAGATCAAGAAAGAGCGTTTCAAACGCTAAAAGAGAAGTTGACTCAAGCTCCGGTACTGACATTGGCGGACGGGGTCGAAGACTTGGTGGTCTATTCGGATGCTTTACTATCCGGACTCGGATGCGTTTTGATGCAACAGGGCAAAGTTATAGCTTATGCCTCGAGGCAATTGAAGATACACGAGAAGAAATATCCCACGCACGATCTCGAGTTGGCTGCGGTGGTATTTGCATTAAAAATATGGAGGCACTATTTATATGGGGTAAAGTGCACCATATTTACCGATCACAAGAGCTTAAAATACTTCTTCGATCAGAAGGAGTTAAATATGCGACAAAGGTGATGGTTAGAAACGGTGAAAGATTTCGACTGTGAAATACACTATCACCCCGGAAAGGTAAATGTGGTGGCGGATGCTCTGAGCAGAAAAGCGGACTATGTCCCAATACAAGTAAGATCGATGCAGCTTGTGGTGACCTCGGGTATACTTGAACGTATCCGAGAGGCGCAATTAGAAGAAATGAAAGAGGAGAATTGGAAGAAAGAAAGAATAATCGGCCAGTTGAAGGATTTGTTGGATGGAAATAACGGGTTGAAGACTTGATCCGGAAGGATATGGGTTCCAAATACTTGTGGGGTGAAGATGCTTCTACTCGATGAAGCTCATAAATCCCGACATTCAATTCATCCGGGTGCGACCAAGATGTATAATGATCTGAAACAAAACTATTGGTGGCCCGGGATGAAAAGAGATATTGTGAAATATGTGGAGAAGTGTTTGACCTGCTTGTAAGTCAAAGCAGAGCACCAGAAACCATATGGTAAATTTCAACCATTGGACATCCCAGTTTGGAAATGGGAACAAATCACCATGGATTTGTTGACCAAATTTCCCAAAACCAACCGTGGGTTTGATGCTATATGGCTAGTCGTGGATAGATTGACGAAAAGTGCTCACTTCATTCCGATTCGCGAGACTTATACATCCGAGAAGATGTCAGAGGTGTACACCAATGAAATCATAGCGCGTCATGGTGTACCGATATCTATTGTGTCAGACAGAGATACTCGGTTTACTTCGAAATTTTGGCATGAATTCCACGAGCAAATGGGAACTAAACTGTTCATTAGCACCGCTTACCATCCACAAACAGATTGGCAGAGTGAAAGAACAATACAAACGCTGGAGGATATGCTGCGGGCTTGCATTATTGACTTCGGGGGTAGTTGGGATGTCTATCTACCCTTGGTCGAATTTTCGTATAACAATAGCCATCACGCGAGCATTAAAATGGCCCCGTATGAAATGTTATATGGTAGAAAGTGTCGAACTCCGGTATGTTGGGGAGAAGTGGATCCACGAGGACTAGCACCTACGAATATAATCCGAACCACTAATGAGAAAATTGAAGTGGTGCGAGCCCATTTGAAAGCGGCCCAAGATAGACAAAAGTCTTATGCCGACAAAAGACGAAGACCAATTGAATTTCAGCTATATGGTTATGCTAAAGGTTTCCCCATGGAAGGGCGTTATCAGATTTAGAAAAAGGGGAAAACTAAGCCCGAGGTTTATTGGGCCATTTAAAATCATCGAACGGGTTGGCAAGGTGGCTTATCGCCTAGAACTGCCGAAAGAATTGAATGGAATACATGGCACGTTTCACGTATCGCAGTTGCGAAAGTGTCTAGCGGACGAAACAGCTTATGTCCATTATGACGATATCGAGGTGGACAATAGCCTGAATTATGCAGTGAGACCGGTGGAGATTTTAGATCGAAAGGTCAAATATCTGCGAAACAAATAAATCGATCAAGTCAAGGTCAAGTGGGAGCATTGGAAAGGTTCGGACACTACATGGGAGTCCGAAGAAGAAATGAGACGTCTCTACCCTACTTTGTTCGGTACGTACCTTGGTTTCAAGGACGAAACCCTTTTAAGGGGGGTGGACTTGTAACATCCCGAAAATACAAAACTCTTAAATTCCAATCATATTACTAATAAATTAGTAAAATAAAATAACTAGGGATGGGACTAACCTAGTTTGTTTATTACCTATGTGTAGTAAGAGTTAAAACATGAGAAAAACTAAAGTTGAGGGACCAATTGTGTTTACGTGTAAACTAAGAATACCAAAACAAAACAATTAACTCACAACACCATTGTTTGGTGTTGTTGAGATTGACCAAGAGACAGGGGCGAACCCAAGTTCCCCTTCAAACCCTAGACTCTCTTAAATCATACAAATTGAAGGTCAAGATCTGTCCCAAATCAAAATTCAAGCTGAGATTAGTGATCCTCATCACAAGAGGATTACAAGGTATGTAAAATTTGATGAAAACCCTCAACTTGAAATTCTCATAAATTCGGGAAATTTGAAATTTAGGGTTGCATGTTTGTTTTTATGATGGATTAAGAACAATATAGTGTCTAGGGACAAACCCTAGACAAATATGAGTTGAAATCATGTGTAATTTAGCAAAATCCATGAACACCCTTGTAGGTGATTAGTGGGTTATGTAGAAATTGATAATCACTAGGAAATTTGATGTTGTTCTAGTGTAAGTTGACAATTGTGAAGCGATTCCAGAATTATGGAAGCTAACAATCAGGTAAAATGGTTGATTGATGTGAAATTAGGGCTAAGTGACAAGCTAGAGACTTGATATTTAATCATGTAAAAATCTGCCCATAAAGTGTTTGTGAAAATGCCTCAAAGAAGGCTTAAAACTGAAATTCAAAGTTAAAACGCATAATTGATGTTTCGGTGTATTATGCGAATTATGAATTAAAGAGAGTTCTAAATATGTCATAAATGAACTCTATAGGAAAGGACGCAGGAGCGTCAAGCGGACAAGCGGGTGGCGAACCACGTTTGAAGGGCCTACTTTGAAGGTATGTAACTTAACTCGTTACATTGGGTAATTTAATAATTATCATATGTGTAGTCGAATCTTAGAATAGAAGTTGAGCTGAATTAAAGCGATAATGTTCGCTATGTCGAATTATAGATAAAGAATTGGTTAGATCGCATTGGTAGTCATCAAAATGGAGGATTCCATAGATGAGCCAAACGGGTCGAATAATCAAATGATGCGAGGTTAATGCATTGTAGTATGATCATTCGGTCATCATCATTGTTCGTGAAAGACACATTAGAATACGAGAAATCAGTGTGTTAATTGTTAGAATGAGAAATCTTGGAATCGAGTTTGGGCAAAATAACCAAATCAAACAAAACATGGATTTGCAGTGGCTACCGATTACGGTATCCACCGTTTTACGGTAGAGTCCAAAAGTTTACGGTGGTTCTCTCCTGAGTTACGGTGGACCAGAAACATAAAACGACTATCGTAACTTACGGTAGATACCGTAAGTTACGGTAGAGTCTGGAAAATTTGGCTAAGTTTTTGTATATCATAGTTTAAGTTAATCCGTTTCTAAATGTATTTTCAATTAAACAATATTTCTATGGAATCTAACACTAATATTTGTTATAAATCTTTAGTTTTTAGGTTTTGCAAGTTAGTGGACGATGATCAAGCCTGTGGTGAAGAACCGAACACGATACTTTTGAAACTTCCGTGTAGCTTAACTCTGTTTAGACTATATTATGATGTAAACAATTTGTAAATCATGTTTTGAATACTTTAACTAGTTAGTAGTTAACTAGCATGTGATCACTTTAAAATCTTTGATTTTGTACTAAATATGATGTAAGGTACAGTTTTATATAATATCTCGCACTTTTTCATTAAACCTCTGTAAAATTAAGACGGGTGTTACACATCATTACAAATTGTCAGAACAGATTTTGCTTTATGTTTATCAAGTGGTCATTTGTTTGAGTCCTAACGAACTACTTTCTCTTTATTACCGGTATGTGGAATTGACGAAAACGCAGTCGGTATGTGTTAAGAGTGAATATGTGCATACGTGCATTTAATTCCCTCACATCATTACAAATTATTAGAACATGAAATAAGATCAAGATTATTTTGCTTTTGCTTTATGTTTATCAACTGGTCGTTTGTTTGAGTCCTAACGAACTACTTTCTCTTGAGTCCATACATGCATTTAATTCACTCACATCATTACAAAGTGTCAAAACATGAAATCAGATCTTGTTTACTTTGCTTTTGCTTCATGTTTATTAATTGGTCGTTTGTTTGAGTCCTAACGAACTACTTTCTCTTGATTACCGTTATGTGGAATGGAGGAAAAGACAGTTGGTATGTGCTCAGAGTGAATATGTACATACATGCAATTAATTCACTCACATCATTGCAAATTGTCAAAACATGAAATAACATTTCAAATTCATAGCCAACCTAAATCCACGAATTCCGTCGTCTTGTATTCATCAACGATCTTCTGATATTGAATTATACATTCCTTGTAAAATTTTTCCCAGCTAGCTCACTAGTGATGTATGCCGTGTCGGTTGTCGCCGGTATCCTAGCGGGGTAGGCATTGGATATTCCCCTTCTAACTTGACAAGAATAAAATGGCTTAACATGTACGAGCGTAATAAGTGAGAAATGACATTCCACCGGTTAGCTATCATGACCACCGTGAAAGGCATTAGCAGCCACATATCACCCGCTACAAACTCTATACTGTCCCAATGTAAGGAGTTTCGAACTAACTGAAACTCAACAGGATTTATTGTATTCCACATGTCGTAGTACCGGTTGCACTCACCTAGAAGCTCCTACTATATTAACGGCCTACTCCATCTCATGATGCGACAAGCCGACCGCTATAGCTCGAAACCCACAATTATCATTGCCCCGAACATCTTGTATGTGACTTATGGTTGATCTTGCGAAGGCTCCAAGTCGTGGATTTCCATCTCGTCCCCTTTTGGTTGTTAAGGTCACCAACTTGTCGAAGACGATTTGTTTTGGTTTGTTTGCTTATAAGACATCGCGTAGGACACTTTTTGCTATGATTTGTTAAATTGTGTGAGAATCTCTAACAACACAATCAGGTTAACAAGTTTGAAGACTTGATGACGACACTTAGGGATGATGCCTTAGAGACATAAACCGGATTTTTGTTGTACTTCCATTGTTATTTGAACTATATGTATTGTGACAAATTGATTATTAATAATATTCAACTTTTAATACTTTTAATACTTTCTTGAGTTTTTGGCATATTTTTTCTAACATAAATGTCAAGAAAAGAATCTTATGTTTTCCGTCACAAAAATTATGATAGTCTTTTAGTATTGGTGATATCTATTTTGTTTAAAAGATATATGATGTTTGCTGCATATTTAGTTTGTTTTCTGTACTTTCAAACTCAACCTTATATTTAGTTTGGAGTAAATTTTGTTTTTGGCCCCTGTGGTTATATCACTTTTACTATATTAGCCCATATAGGATTTTTTAGCAACTGTGCCCCCGTGGTCTTTATAACTAACTATTTTGGCCCCAGAGTCTAAATCAACCCCTTATCCTGGTTAATTATTTGTCACATGGTAGGCACATGATGGGCATATTTGTAATTACCCCTCCCCCTTTACTTTTACTGACTTTATAAAAAATAAAACAATAATTAAATCAACAGTTCAGTTTCAGATCTTCATGAACAAGAACGAATCAAAAAACAAAACCCAAATTCAAGAACAAGAACCCATCATCTACACATCATCATCTTCTAACCCAGATCTTCAAGAACACATCATCATCTTCAAGAACACTTCAAACCTAAATCTTCAAGGACATGACCACCTTCAACCATCATCATCCCCTAACCAAAACTCACATTTCAGTTTCAGATCTTCATGAACAAGAACAAATCAAAAACAAAACCCAAATCTGGGTGACTCAGATCTGGAACATAGGGAGATGGTGATGTCGTTAAAGAGTGGGTGATTTAGATTCAGTGTTTGTGTGTTCGAATGAAACCCACCAAATCCGATTCAAATCAAATATTAACAAATTTGGGTGATTCAGCTTTAGTGATTCAGATCCTTTAAACCACCACCATACACCCCAAATCTGGCTAACCCACCAAATCCGACAACCATCGCGCCACCCACACTGACCCGACCACCATCAGCATCGTCTTCGTCTTCAATGATGTAAGTTTTCTTCAATTTCTAATATACTTTCGTTTGATTCTTCTCAATTTCAGAAAAAGAGAGGTGAATTTGAAAGTATTGAAGGTTCCTGAGATCGAACATATGGTAATAATGTTAAGAATATGTGGTTTTAGGTTTATATAAATGAACGTGTACGTGTGTTGTATGAGCAATTGGGAGATTTAGGATTTGTATTGAGGATTGATCCACTGGTGTGCTGGTAATTGTAAATCAGTTAATTAGGTTAATGTTGATATGAATTCGAACATTATGTTAATAAGATTTGTGAGTTGATTGAGATTTATATTGCACAAATTGCAAATAGATTAAAATTGGTGTTGGTTTAACTGATTTGGTCTTAGTTCTGCATTTGAGAAGGTATTAGGTTTGTTAATTAGGACTTGTTGTGAATATTGAGTTTAAGGATTTTACGAATCAAGTTTTTAAGATGGACTCATGGACATGTATCTTTAGTTTTAATAGGAAGTAGCTAGCTTAAATCCAAAACATGCTTAGAGGTTAAGGATTTAATTTTTTTATAAAGTCAGTAGGGGGGAGGGAAATTACAAATATGCCCATCATGTGACTGCCATGTTGAGTTAGATTCAGGGGACAAAATAGTTAGTCATAGAGATCACGGGGGCACAGTTGTTAAAAAAACCCTATTTTAGGCTAATATAGTAAAAGTGATATAACTACATGGGCCAAAACGTAATTTACTCTTTAGTTTTTATCTATATTTTCAAACTCAAACTATTAAAAGTTGTCCACCTTTTAGAACAATTAGTCAAGTTCAAATGTATGTTTGTTGCAAACATTACAAAAATAATATGCAAAAATTATTCAAGGCTTCTTATTTCCGTTTTGTAATTATATAGAATATATTTAATGCTAGAGTAAACTACAATTTTACCCCCTGGGGTTTAGGGTGATTGGCACCCTTACCCCTCCTAATAAAATCATTGCAATTTTACCCCCCAACGTTTGCTGTTATGTCGCAACCTTACCCCTCGGCTTCAAATTTGTTGACTGATCTGTTGACTATAACTTGAAATGACTATAACGCCCTTTCATATTACCCCCTGTGTTTTGTTCACTCTGTGATATTACCCCTTGCCACCACTGCCACCACCATTCACCACCAAAACCACCACTGCCACCTCTAGCCACCACCCTCAAGTCCTCACCACTGTAATATTACTCCTTTAGGCACTCATACATAATCACGAATCAGATTAATTGATCAGCCAATCCGCATTCACGAATCAGTTTGTTTCTGATTCGTATAGATCTGATATTTGGTTCATTTGCAAGAAATTGAGATTCTTCATTCACAGGGGTTTGTTTTTGCGAAACTGATTTGCACAAAAATTACAAGTTCATCTAGTTAAATTAGTTCATTTGTTGAAAAGAAGTATGTCTGTACGAATCTGATTTGTTCATTTGATGTGTGCGAGGTGTTATATATTTTTGGTATATATTTTAAGCCCTTTTTACACTTTTTAGCCAAGTTTTAAATTTATAAAACACGATATTTACTAACACTAGACACACATATGGGCAAGTGCACCCATCGTGGACGTAGTATAGTGTTGGTAAGATACCGAGGTCGTCCAAGGACATAAGAGCTTTTAGTACCGTTTTATCCTCAACGTCTAATCAAATCAAAATGTTAGAAAAGATTTTTAAACTAAGAAAATAAAATTAACTAAATGCTGAAAAATAAAATAAAAATAAAAACAGATAGACAAGATGAATCACTTGGATCCGACTCGTGTATTAGTATAACCTTTGATTATTTTCGCACTTTTGCACTTGTTTAAGAGATTATCTTAGTTATTGTAGTAGGCCCCTCTTTTGAAGGCGACGTTACCTTCAGCCCAGTAGTTTGAGTCAGCAAGGATACAATACTAAAGGGTCGGATTATTGAAAGATAATGAATTAAGTTATTAATGCAAATTATGGTAGGCCCCTCTTTTGGAGGTGACGTTACCCTTGATTAAGTAGTCAGAGTCAACAGGGATACAGTCCTAAATAGCCGGGTTATAGTATTAATAGTAGTTAACTTATGAGGGGGTCAAAGAGTTTGGATCCCCGCCATCCAATACCTTTGGGTATTGAAGGAGATCCTACTAAATTTGACCCAGGTCCCTTGCAGGACCTCTAAACGCTGAACAAGGGCAAGACCCTTACCAAACCGTTCCCTTAACCCCCGACCAGGTAGCCAACATACCTCCATATAGACCGTGGAGATATGAATGGTGAAAACCTTTTGTTTTATATAGACAGTAAAATAATGCCAAGACACAACGGACAAACGATAAGGAAAAGTCACCTTCAACATAAGCAACTAGTTATTAAAGTCATTAATACAAAACCAAATAAAAAGTGCAAAAGATTAAAAATAAAAGTATTATACTAAACACTTGTCTTCATCAAGTGATGTAAGAGACTTAGGCAAACATGGCCTTGATTGTCAAGAACTCTTACGATCAATCTTGGATCCCGAGACGACTCACACACTCTATGATGGACAATGGATGATGGTGGTGGATGATGGTGTTGTGATGGTGGTGGGTGGTGGATGAAGTGTGAGAGAGGTGGTGTGCCAAGGGATGAGTTGCAATGAAGCCAAGCACTCCTATTTATAGGCTGAACAGAGGCCTGGGCACGGCCCCGTGTCCGCTGGGCACGGCCCCGTGCCTGTCTGACACTATATCTCCTCATTAATTGTAATTCGCAATTACAATTAATGTGCCTGCAGTACTTTGGGCACGCCCCCGTGGTGAGCAATAGAAGCTTCTACAGGTTTGTCTTTTCTGCTGCTTCTTAGGAACGGCCCCGTGCTCGCTGAGTACGGGGCGTGTTCAGTCTTCTGCCTTCTCTGTTTTGCTTGGGAGGATGCTGTTGAGGGGTCGGGCAATCCACTTTTGTTCCTTTTCTTGTATTTATGTTAGATTTAGCTGCCTTTTTGCTTCTTTTGTTAATTTGAGCTCATTTAATCCTGAAAATACAAAAGGAAGACAAAAACACATTTTTTTCAACATTAGTACTTAAAAAGGTTTAGTTTTATGCCTCATTTGATGTAATTTATATGTTGCATTTTACACACATCAAATATCCCCACACTTGAACTTTTGCTTGTCCTCAAGCAAAACTCTTTAATATGTGGCTTACACTCCCAAATGGAATGGGTAGAAGAGAAGGTTTTGGCTTGTCATAGAGTGTCGGGAATCCAAGATCTTTATTTGGTTTTATTTTTATTTATTTACAATCTTATTCGTCATGATTTATTAAAAACTTTTCATAAGGTAAATTATTTATTAAGGCATAACATACCTTTCTAAAATTCCATTTATATACAAGTTCACATACCTCACGGGAGAAATCACTCCCACTCGGCCGAAGGTGTATTTTTAGTGAATCACTCGAGAGCGGCATGGAACTTATTCCTACCATAAGATTGGCAAGCAATCAATCCTCCTCCCTTTTAACTTTATACCTTTGTAAATATCAAGAGGACTTTTTGGGTGAAGGGTTAGGCTTGGGCTAAAGGTGGGTAGTTGGGTTAGTGGTTAGTAGAAAAAGGGCGAAAGTCGTAAAAAGCGTCGGTTTTTTCGTAAAACATTTTGTTTTTGTGACTTTTTATTTTAAATGAAGTATTTCTTCAAACAAGCTTTTGTTTGAGGAGCTTTGTTTGTTTATTTTTAACTTCATTGTAAATTTTTTTTTAGTCACACGAAAACCGAGCTTGTTACTAAAATAAAGGGTAAAAATAAAAAGGGTTTTTTTTTGGTGGGTAAAAACGGTTTTTTTTTTTTGGTGGGTAAAAAGGGTTTTTGGGTTAAGAAATGAAAAGGTTTAGGCGCAAATGGGCTAACTAGGGGGAGTTTTTGGGTAGGTGAAAAGAAAAATAAAAATAATGGTGTTGAAAGAAAAAAGGTTAGTCCTAATGCCTCCATCATTTACTTACTTGGGTTTAAGTTGGTAAGGACCGGGAATGAATTGTCGTGGCAAGTTCTAGAGTCGTAAGAACCAAGCGGCTATTCACACAAGAAACGAAAAATGAGCATTTAGCGTAAAGATGTTTATTTGTATGCTCAATAAAGGCTTAAAAACTCACTTTTGTGGGAATGGGTTTTAATGTGATCAAGTATATATAATCGAATTTTAACTAGGCTTGTCATGCCGTTTCATAATTTTCTTATGTTGGTTCTTTTTATCACGACGCTATCGGTTGTAAACTTGTAAAAATCTAACCTTGTTAGTCTTAGAATTCCCAACTTAAACTTTAGACAAGTGGAAAAAATGAAAATTTTTGAAAAAATTTGGGGTGATTAGCGGTTCCAATAGAGTTTTGTGTAAGGCTTGTTATTAGGACTTGCAAAATTCAAGGTTTTAGCATCCCCCACACTTAAATTACACATTGTCCTCAACGAGTTAACGCTACCCGCGCGTTGCGGCGGAAATTAGAATAGTTAACATAAACTATGTTTTATAATATTGATTTAACAGTTTAAAATTTGACACATTTACCTTTTTTAACTTAAGCTTTACAATAACTTCAAAAGATTTTGTTTTTTATCTCTACTATCTTGATATCAATTTAATGTCTAAAGTTTAAATAAGCGTTCTCAATCTTATGTTCCGAAAGAAAGGTAGGCCTTAAATAAAAATGGTTAATACCACCCAAGTGCATTAATATATAAGGTTGCATTATATATTTGCTTGTTAGTACAATACATCTCTCAAAACATGATTTTGATCTTCAATCGTGACCCCAGTTCTCATATCCGTTAGTTTACTGTTTATAGTATATAATGATGCATTATATATTGCTTGTTAGTACAATATATCTCTCAACAACACGATGTTGATCTTCAATCATGACCCCAGTTTCGATGTCAGTTAGTTTACTTTTTATGGTACCAAACAGAAACGACCGGCAAAAACTGTGATTCCAGTTCCGATATTCGTTAATTTTTGGTACCAAACAGAAAGGATATGCATAAACCGTAATCTCGGTTCCAATGACATAATTGTTATTGTTTTTATGGAAAATTTAGGCAAAGTTCTTGGAGGTTTTTTAAAAGGATTGAATCTAACTAAATTTTATTACACTTTGAAAAACATTTGTTGTTTGCATATTAAACTTTGGAAAACATTTGTGGATTGCAAATTGTTTCTCAACAGAAAAAGTAGTTTTGAATTCAAATATCAAAATTGGAATTTTTTTTTTTTGTTTTGATAGTTATAGTAAAAAGGCATAAAGTAAGCCAATGTTTTCAACGTGGAAAAAAATTTCTAAAAGAGTTTTTGAATTCAGTTTTCATTTGTGATATTGCAAACAACACATATATTTTCTAATAACACACATGTTCACTAATTGATATCCTAGTGCATGTCCACCAATTACACATGGAATAGGGTTGCGTAGGGATAAATAAAAAAACCATACAAAAGAAAATTGATTGAGTCGATCGATTGGTAATCGTGATACAAAGAGTAAACACAAAAAATAAAAGAAAACAGAACAAACTGAACCTATTGAAACTAATTTGCAATACTACCAGGGTGATTGATAACTCTTGTTCTTGATTTATGAATGGCGGCGATTGGGTGATTAGAAAGGGATTTGGGAGGCGGTTGTGTCAGTTCGTATGCGAAGCTATTTTAGATTAATTAATTTAATTTGTGTAATTTGATTGGGTAGGTTATGAAGCGGCATCACCAATGTTGGTTAATTAATTTGTGTGGCATTTAATTGGATTGTTTGCGTGGTATATTTCTAAAATATAAGTTGCAGCGAAGCGGTGTAAAACAAAAGGCTATGTTAATCAAAAGATACTGTGTTAAACAAAAGGGTGTATGTTGATTAAGGAAGGGGTATGTGTGTTAAACAAAAGGGTATGTGTTAATTAAAGGGGAACCATTGTGTCTTTTTCTCATCCATTGTGTACTAAGTTACCTTTTATTGTTGTATAAACAAACAGACATGTGTATTAAATAAAAGGGTATGTGTTAATCAAATGGGTATATGTGTTAAACAAAGGGGCACATGTAAGTAATATAATTAAGCAAAGGGGTACATGTAAGTAATATAATTAAGCAAAGGGGTATGTATGTGTGGTTTTTTAAAAGTCACAACTTTTCATTCTAGAGAGGCAACCCAAGTTAATTTTTGTAGGGTTATATTAATATAATAAAATGGAAAGGTGTGAGTAAAATAAATTAAAGGGTGTGACTCTTAAACATATAAGACACAACCTAAGTTGCTAATTGTATAAGGGTATAATGTGTCCCAAAAATAGATTTTTAGGTTGATTGAATGTGTAAAATGGTGTTAAAAGCAAAAGTTTATGTTACTGGCAGTCTGGACACGGCCCCGTGGGGACCGGGCACGGCCCCGTGTTCAGGTGCCAGTAACAATAATTAAAGAAAGAAACAGAAGCCTGGACACGGGGGCGTGTTCGGTGAACACGGCCCGTGTCCAGTTACCTGAACTGGGCATTTGTCTGCAGGGTGTTCAGCACGGGGCCGTGTTGGCTGGGCACGGCCCGTGCTGAACTTACTGTAATTGAGAAATTGTTGTCGGGTGGCCTTGTTTTTGTGCATGGGCCATGTTTCTCGTTTCCCTTTTCATCCTTGACCACCATGAGTGTGTTTTATTCCTGCACATTAAAACTAAAATATTAAACTTAATCTAAGGATAGTTCCGCGGATTGCCTCCGTGGTGCGCCATGTTTATAAGGGTCCTTGGCTAGACCCAAGGCAAGGCTATATGTTTTCTGAGCGGGATGTTTTGCATCCCATGTTGCACCGTCGGAGAGCAGCATCCAAACTCGAATCAATAACCTTCATGTAATTGACCGGGTCATCGTCCTCTTTCTTCTTCCCAACCCCGAATTTTACTTCATTATCCCCATATTTTAAAGTGAGCGTTCCGTCATTCATGTCCACCACTGCTTGTGCGGTGGCGAGAAAGGGTCTCCCTAGTATGAGTGGGACTTCGGTATCTTCTTCCATATCAAGTATGACAAAGTCGGCCGGGTAAACGAAATTGTCCACCTTGACTAGAACATTTTCAATGACACCTTGTGGGAATTTGACGGATCGATCAACAAGTTGTATACTCATTTTTGTAGGACTCGTTTTTCCTAGGCCGAGTCTTTTGAACATCGATTCGGGCATGAGGTTAATGCTAGCCCCAAGGTCGGCTAGTGCATTACGAACGGGGGAGTCCACGATCGAGCAAGGAATTGTGAAGCTTCCGGGATCAATTTTCTTTTGGGGGAGTTTGTTGAGTACGAGGGCGGAGCATTCTTCACCTAAGTTAACTAATTGCAATGTTTCAATTTTCCTTTTATGAGTGAGGAAGTCCCTCATAAACTTAGAGTATTTAGGCATTTGGGTTAGGACATCAATGAAAGGAATGTTGACATGCAATTGTTTTAGTAGACTTTCGAATTTTGCGAATTGCTCATTGGTCTTTTGACGGATTAACCTACCGGGGTACAGAACTCGAGGAGCCTTGGTAGGCTCTGGTGAGGGAGGGGAACCCTTCTCTTGTGGGGGTGGCGTTATGGTCTCCTCGTTAGGCGGCGGGCCTTCCGTTGTTCCCACAGTGCGGTTCCGTAATGTGATGAGATGAACTTGCGCTTTTGGGTTTGTTTCGGTATTGCTTGGTAACGCGCCTTGTGGTCTCTCGGAGAAATTTTGGGCTAGTTGACTTATTTTTTTTCGATGTTTTGAATACTAGCTTGTTGATTTCTAAAATTTGATTCTAATTGTAGAAACCTCTCTGATGTGTGTAAAATGAAACATATAAATCACATCAATTAAGGCATAAAACTAACCCGTTTTAAGTACTAATGTTGGAAAAAGAGTGTTTTTGTCTTCCTTTTGTATTTCCAGGATGAAATGAGCTCAAATTCACAAAAGAAGCAAAAAGACAACTAATTCTAGCATAAATACAAGGAAAGGAATAAAAGTAGACTGCCCAGACCCTCAACGACATCCTCTAAAGCAAAGAAGAGAAAACAGAAGCCTGAACACGCCCCGTGCTCAGCCAGCACGGGGCCGTGCCCAAGAAGCAGCATAAAAGACAAACTTGTAGATGCTTCTATTGCCCACCACGGGGCCGTGTCCAGTGAGCACGGGGGCGTGGTGAAAGTACAGCAGGCGCATTAATTGTAATTGCGAATTACAATTAATGAGGAGAGAGAGTGTCAGACGGGCACGGGGGCGTGTCCAGCGAACACGGGGCCGTGCCCAGCCTTCTGTTCAGCCTATAAATAGGAGTGCTTGGTTTCATTCCATCTCATCCCTTGGCACACCACCTCTCTCACACTTCATCCACCACCATCATCCATTGTCCATCGTAGAGTGTGTGAGTCGTCTCGGGATCCAAGATTGATAGTAAGAGTTCTTGACAATCAAGGCCATGTTTGCCTAAGTCTCTTACATCACTTGGTGAAGACAAGTGTTTAGTATAATACTTTTTATTTTTAATCTTTTGCACTTTTTATTTGGTTTTGTATTAATGACTTTAATAACTAGTTGCTTATGTTGAAGGTGATCTTTCCTTATCGTTTGTCCGTGGTGTCTTGGCATTATTTTACTGTCTATATAAAATAAAAGATTTTCACCATTCATATCTCCACGGTCTATATGGAGGTATGTTGGCTACCTGGTCGGGGGTTAAGGGAACGGTTTGGTAAGGGTCTTGCCCTTGTTCAGCGTTTAGAGGTCCTGCAAGGGACCTGGGTCAAATTTAGTAGGATCTCCTTCAATGCCCATAGGTATTGGATGGCGGGGATCCAAACTCTTTGACCCCCTCATAAGTTAACTACTATTAATACTATAACCCGGCTATTTAGGACTGTATCCCTGCTGACTCAGACTACTTAGTCGAGGGTAATGTCACCGCCAAAAGCGGGGCCTACCATAATTTGCATTAATAACTTAATTCATTATCTTCCAATAATCCGACCCTTTAGGATTGTATCCTTGCTGACTCAAACTACTGGGTTGAGGGTAACGTCGCCTTCAAAAGAGGGGCCTACTACAATAACTAAGATAATCTCTTAAACAAGTGCAAAAGTGTGAAAATAATCAAAGGTTATACTAATACACGAGTCGGATCCAAGTGATTCATCTTGTCTATCTGTTTTTATTTTATTTTATTTTTTTCAGCATTTAGTTAGTTTTTATTTTCTTAGTTTAAAAACATTTTTCTCACTTTTGATTTGATTAGACGTTGAGGATAAACCGGTATTAAAAGCTCTTGTGTCCTTGGACGACCTCGGTATCTTACCAACACTATACTACGTCCACGATGGGTGCACTTGCCCATATGTGTGTTTAGTGTTAGTGAATATCGTGTTTTTATAAATTTAAAACTTGGCTAAATGTGTAAAAAGGGTTTAATTATACATATAAATTATATATACACCAACAAACATCAAGTTTTTGGCGCCGCTGCCGGGGACACAAGGATTTTAAGAAACTTAGGAATCAACGGCCTAATCATATTTTTATTTTTCTTTTTAATTTTTAGGATTTTTTTTTAGTTTTTCAGCTTCTGCAGAGCTCAGCACGGGCCGTGCCCGCTGAACACGCCCCCGTGCTCAATCATTGGAACTGGCAATCCTGTTTTAAGTCAGACAGTAAGCTGAACACGGGGCCGTGTCCACTCAACACGCCCCCGTGCCCAAGATTCTCTTACTGAAAACAGAACCGTTAGATCCTGGCGGTTGGTAATTTCTGACACAACCATGAGTAATAGTAATTCTTTTTACTTTCGGCACTCTTATGGTATGTGGTATCAATTATGTGGAGGCGAACATGAAGAATTAAAATGTTATTTTCTAAATTATAGGCCCCACTATATAGACCCACCGATTTCTTGTAACCTTAAGAGGGGCGAAAGTAAAAATAAGCACTATCTCTCCCTCGAATGCGCCCAGCCAGATATTCTAGGGGAAATGCTCCTTGACGAGCTATTTCAACTAGAAGAACTAATTCTAATTTGGTCAAAGGAACTTAGGAAGGATTTTATTGATCCGCCTCAAGACGATGACCATGAGGAAATGTTGGAACCGCATTCCGGCAACCTCGTTGCTCCCAAAAATACCTTCATACCTAGGAAAGACTTGGACGATAGTCGTCCCTGTGCCGATTGTGCCGTGAAGGACTCTCCATCGACTTCGTTCGATGCATATATAGACCTGAGCGATTCGGCATACACCTTCTTTAACGAGAGCCCGAGAAAGGGTTGGACTTGTCCACCTAGAATGAAAATAGGAATTACCCTCACCGATAACCTCTTGCGTTCTCGCCTTAGTATAGGACAATTAAGGTATCTTAGGCACTTTGGGGTTGTTCCAACAAATCAAGAACCACCCGATATAAATAAAATCCTTAGGAGCAACAAAACAGCCTCCCGACACGGGGCCGTGTCCGGTCAACACGACCCCGTGCTCACCCAGAAGATTCTCTGCTGATTTTGTCA
Source organism: Helianthus annuus (assembly GCF_002127325.2). Taxonomy (NCBI): domain Eukaryota; kingdom Viridiplantae; phylum Streptophyta; class Magnoliopsida; order Asterales; family Asteraceae; genus Helianthus; species Helianthus annuus. The sequence continues at coordinate 161,621,569 of NC_035441.2, read as the reverse complement.
GAATACGGACAAAATGTGTCAGGATTTTCTCTGCACACGGGGCCGTGCCCAGCGGACACGGGGCCGTGTCCAGCGTGCTGTCGTTTTCTTTAAATGCAGCCTGATTCCTGCTCATTTTTTACAACTTCACTAGACAGAGATTCCTGGGATCTTCACATATACCATCCTAGGTAAGTGCTAAAAGAAGGTTCCCAAGGACCATCTTGTCCCTTCCACTTTTGTTCATTTCCCCTTCTTTCAAAATTTTTCAAACATCTCCTCCATGGAAGCTTGGAAACCCCATGATTCCAACCTTCTATGCAAAGTTTGTAAGATTATTTGCTACGGATTCTTGTTTAAAGTTGATTTTATAACTTTGTTTTAAATTATCTAAGCTTAAACCACAGTTAAAAGATGTGAAAATAATTTAAAACCCAAGAATCCTTAGCCAAAAATCCTGCAGACAACTGGACACGGGGCCGTGCTCAGTGAGCACGGGGCCATGTTCGAGGTGCTGTTTTGCAAAAATTTAGTTATCTTCGGTTTCTTTCACAGAAAATGGCCAGCAGAACTAGCGGATCATCTTCAAGAAATAACCGAAATGGAAGAAGGTCGTCTACGGCAGAAGACTCCCTAGTAAACTACGTTTACGCCTTAAGGGAAGCCATAGACGAGATGACGGGAGTAGAAGAAGCGTTAGTGGACCGTATTAATCATCTGACGGTGGGGTTGGAAGGCTGTCTTCGAGAAGTGAACCTCCTGCACCAGAGGTTAAACCTTCTCGCCTCCCCGCCTTTGGTTCCCGTAATAACCCAAAGAGTGTGGAATGTAGTGCCCGAGGTCATCATTCCGGCCGAATAGTATGCCATGCACCAAGGGCCTCAGCAAAGGGTGGTGCAAGGAGTCCCGGTGAATGTTCCTCCTCAAGCCACTGAAGAGAATGAAGATGCTTTCTTCCTTCCAAGGGAGATAGAAAAGTGGCTTTGAACAATAACGAGGAGCCATCGGCTAAAGGTCTTACTACATCGGGAAGCTATTCCCGAAATTTTCTTAAATAAGTGGAACCCTTTATGATGACCTCATGTATCCCCCTAGTTATTTAAAAACTATATGTAACTCTCTATGTTTGCAATGATATGATGGTTTCTAAGGTTTGATGGTTATTGATGAATAAAACACACTTATGGTGGTAATGGATGAAAAGGGGAACGAGAAAAATGGCCCCATGCACAAAGAACAGAGCAACCCGACACAAATCTCCATCACAGAAGGCTTAACACGGGCCGTGCCCAACCAACACGGCACCGTGCTGAGCCACCTGCAGAAAAACGCCCAGTTCAGGTAACTGGACACGGGCCGTGTTCACTAGACACGCCCCCGTGTCCAGGCTTCTGTTTCATTTCTTTAATTTCTGTTACTGGCACCTGACCACGGGGCCGTGCCCGGTCACCACGGGGCCGTGTCCAGACTGCCAGTAACATAAATCTTTGCTTTTTAACACCACACCACACATCCAATCAACCTAAAAATTTATTTTTGGGACACATTGAGGACAATGTGTAATTTAAGTGTGGGGGGGAAGCTAACACTTTGAAATTTTGCAAGTCCTAACAACAAGCCTTACACAAAACTCTATTGGAACCGCTAAACACCCCAAATTTTTTTCAAAAAAAAATTTTCATTTTTTTTTACTTGTCTAAAGTTTAAGTTGGGAATCACAAGATTAATAAGGTTATATTTTTATAAAATTTACAACCGAAAGCGTCGTGATAACAAGAACCAACATAAGAAAATTATGAAACGGCATAACAAGTCTAGTTAAAATTTAATTATATATACTTGATCACATTAAAAACCCATTCCCACAAAAGTGAGTTTTGAGCCTTTATTGAGCATACAAATTTACATCTTTAGACTAAATGCTCATTTTTCGTTTCTTGTGTGAATAGCCGCTTGGTTCTTACAACTCTAGAACTTGCCACGACGATTCATTCCCGGTCCTTACCAACTTAAACCCAAGTAAGTAAATGATGGAGGCATTAGGACTAACCATTTTTCTTTCTACACCATTATTTTTCAATTTTTTTTTTCCACCTACCCAAAATCCCCCTAGTTAACCCCTTTGAGCCTAAACCTTTCATTTCATTACCCTAAAACCCTTTTTACCCACCAAAAACCTTTTTGTTTTTCACCCCTTATTTTAGTAACAAAGCTCGGTTTTTTGCAAGCTCGTTCTTTTATGTGACTAATATATATATATATATATATATATATATATATATATATATATATATGATGAAGTTAAAAACAAACAAAGCTATACAAACAAAAGCTTGTTTGGAGAAATACTTCAAAATAAAAAGTCACTAAAAAAATTGTGTTACGAAAACCGACGCTTTTTACGCTTTTCGCCCTTTTACTAACCACTAACCCAACCACCCACCTTTAGCCCAAGCCTAACCCTTTACCCAAAAAGTCCTCTTGATATTCACAAAGGTATAAAGTTAAAAAGGAGGAGGATTGATTGCTTGGCAAGCCTATGGAAGGCGTAAGCTCCATGTCGCTCTCGAGTGATTCACTAAAAATACACCTTCGGCCGAGTGTTGAGTGATTTCTCCCGTGAGGTATGTGAACTTGTATATAAATAAAATTTTAAAAAGGCATGTTATGCCCAAATAAGTAATTTATCCTATGAAACGTTCTAAATAAATCATAACGAATAGGATTGTAAATAAATAAAAAAAATAAAACCCAAAAAGATCTTGGATTCTCGACACTCTATGACAAGCCAAAAACATTCTCTTCTACCTATTCCATTTGGGAGTGTAAGCCACATTTAAAGAGTTTGCTTGAGGACAAGCAAAAGTTCAAGTGTGGGGGTATTTGATGTGTGTAAAATGCAACATATAAATCACATCAATTAAGGCATAAAACTAACCCTTTTTAAGTACTAATGTTGGAAAAAGAGTGTTTTTGTCTTCCTTTTGTATTTCCAGGATGAAATGAGCTCAAATTCACAAAAGAAGGAAAAAGACAACTAATTCTAGCATAAATACAAGGAAAGGAATAAAAGTAGACTGCCCGAACCCTCAACGGCATCCTCCAAAGCAAAGAAGAGAAAACAGAAGTCTGAACACGCCCCGTGCTCAGCCAGCACGGGGTCGTGCCCAAGAAGCAGCACAAAAGACAAACTTGTAGAAGCTTCTATTGCCCACCACGGGGCCGTGTCCAGTGAGCACGGGGGCATGGTGAAAGTACAGCAGGCGCATTAATTGTAATTGCGAATTACAATTAATGAGGAGAGAGAGTGTCAGACGGGCACGGGGGTGTGTCAAGCGGACACGGGGCGGTGCCCAGCCTTCTGTTCAGCCTATAAATAGGAGTGCTTGGTTTCATTCCATCTCATCCCTTGGCACACCACCTCTCTCACACTTCATCCACCACCATCATCCATTGTCCATCGTAGAGTGTGTGAGTCGTCTCGGGATCCAAGATTGATAGTAAGAGTTCTTGACAATCAAGGCCATGTTTGCCTAAGTCTCTTACATCACTTGGTGAAGACAAGTGTTTAGTATAATACTTTTTATTTTTAATCTTTTGCACTTTTTATTTGTTTTTGTATTAATGACTTTAATAACTAGTTGCTTATGTTGAAGGTGATCTTTCCTTATCTTTTGTCCGTGGTGTCTTGGCATTATTTTACTGTCTATATAAAATAAAAGATTTTCACCATTCATATCTCCACGGTCTATATGGAGGTATGTTGGCTACCTGGTCGGGGGTTAAGGGAACGGTTTGGTAAGGGTCTTGCCCTTGTTCAGCGTTTAGAGGTCCTGCAAGGGACCTGGGTCAAATTTAGTAGGATCTCCTTCAATGCCCATAGGTATTGGATGGCGGGGATCCAAACTCTTTGACCCCCTCATAAGTTAACTACTATTAGTACTATAACCCGGCTATTTAGGACTGTATCCCTGCTGACTCAGACTACTTAGTCGAGGGTAACGTCACCGCCAAAAGCGGGGCCTACCATAATTTGCATTAATAACTTAATTCATTATCTTCCAATAATCCGACCCTTTAGGATTGTATCCTTGCTGACTCAAACTACTGGGTTGAGGGTAACGTCGCCTTCAAAAGAGGGGCCTACTACAATAACTAAGATAATCTCTTAAACAAGTGCAAAAGTGCGAAAATAATCAAAGGTTATACTAATACACGAGTCGGATCCAAGTGATTCATCTTGTCTATCTGTTTTTATTTTATTTTATTTTTTTTTTCAGCATTTAGTTAGTTTTTATTTTCTTAGTTTAAAAACATTTTTCTCACTTTTGATTTGATTAGAGGTTGAGGATAAACCGGTATTAAAAGCTCTTGTGTCCTTGGACGACCTCGGTATCTTACCAACACTATACTACGTCCACGATGGGTGCACTTGCCCATATGTGTGTTTAGTGTTAGTGAATATCGTGTTTTTATAAATTTAAAACTTGGCTAAAGGTGTAAAAAGGGCTTAATTATACATATAAATTATATATACACCAACACACATCACTCTCCGAGTTTTTCTTTTCAGTGTCGGAGATGAGGTGAGATATAGTATCTTCAAGCCTTTCTCGTCCACCTTGTTGTTGAGGGAAATTTTGTGACTCATTTCTTGGTTGTTGAAAGTTTGTTCGTTGGTTAATGTTTTGTTGGTTATTACCATTGCCGGGTTCTCTCCAACCAAGGTTAGGGTGATTTCGCCATCCTTGGTTGTAGGTGCCCGTTGGAGGACCCGACGGCCTAGGTCTATTATCAATGTAGTTTACCGATTCTTGTTGATCGTCTGTTTCTTTCATACAACTCCAATTTTTATATGGCCCACCACACCCTTCACAAGCCATAACCGAGACCGTTTTTGTCATTTCCAATTTTTTTATTTTTGAAGAAAGGGCCTCGATTTGGGCTTGTAAAGAAGTGCTTCATCAACCTTATGGGCGCCCGGGGCAATGGATTTATTGCCTCGGGGAGTGTGCCACTAAAAATTAGTTTGAGCAATTTCCTCAATTTGATTATATATTTCATGCGGGTGTCGATTACCTAAAAGTCCCCCGGAACTAGAGTCCAGTGTTTGCCTTGTGTGTGGCAACAGCCCATTATAGAAAGTGGACACTTGTTGCCATATCGCAAGGCCGTGATGTGGACACTTTCGCAATAGCTCCTTGAACCTTTCCCAAGTTTCATATAAGGATTCCCCGTCCTCTTGTGAATATGTATTAATTTCAGTCATTAATTTAGCCGTTTTAGCGGGAGGGAAATACTTATATAGAAATTTTTGGGCTAGTTCATCCCAGGTGTTTACCGATCCAGCTGGGAGGGCGTTAAGCCAAGCTTTTGCTCGGTCTTTTAGTGAAAAAGGAAACATTCGGAGGCGGATGGCGTCATTTGATGCTCCATTAATCCGAAAGGTATCACATATTTCTAAGAAATTAGTAATATGTAGATGGGGATCCTCGTTCGCAAGCCCATGGAAGGTTACGGAGTTCTGAAGCATCTGTATCAAATGCGGCCGAAGTTCGAAGTTATTGGCTTCAACATTCGGTGCATTGATAGCGGCGCCGAGATTACCTACGGTGGGTCGTAGATAATCCATGAGGGTACGTTGGTCCGCCATTGGAAGTGGGTTCCCCGAAACCTTCTCTTGGTTTTTGGCTTTTAGTCTTTTTCTGAGAAAGCGTTCGGGTTCTTCTAGAGGTTCTTTTATGTCCTTATTAGAACTGGAGCTCATACACTACGTAGGGTTGGCGTCTGGTTCCAAGTCCTGCAACAAAAGCAGAAAAGAATGCTGGTCAGAAGGTTGACCACGGCCCCGTGCTCGGTGAACACGGCCCGTGGTCGGAGTTACAGTGATTGTTTTCCAGATCCCAGTTACTGGAGAGTTGGACACGGCCCCGTGTTGCACCGACACGGCCCCATGGTCAGCCTTCTGTAACTTGGAAAACTAAAAACTGCCAGTAACAATGCTGGGCACGGCCCGTGTCCGACCAGGCACGGCCCGTGCTGAGCTCTGCAGAAGCTGAAAAACTAAGAAAATCTAAAAAAAATTAAAAAGAAAATAAAAAAAATGATTAGGCCGAAGATTCCTAACTTTCTTAAAATCTGTGACAACTCGTAAATTCAACAGTCTTCTCTACATACTGATTCCTGGTTACACGTTGTGTTTAGTGTAACTCGTGTGTTTACTATCTGTACAATTACAATGTTTGATAACAAGTGAGTAGTTACAAGTTGGTGTAGTATGTGGATGTTATATGTATGTTTTAATGTGTTAAGCTTGGCCGCACATCTCTGTGGTGGTGGGCCTATTCTCAGCCCAAACACCCCTCTCGATCCAATGGTTTAGCAAAAGCCTAGTAGCTAGGCTCAATTGTACGCACTCATCTACCTAGTGGGAAGGGTTGGTTTTCATAACACTCAAAACACAAAACATACAAACCCTAGCCCCTCATGCAAATTAGCGGCGGTTTCCCCTTTTCCTTTCCATCGTTCCATTATCTAGGCAGCCCCTCCTCGAAGCCATACTCCTTTTGGTTCTTGCACACTCATTGATCCTACGATCCCAGGTTAGTATGGTTACCACTGTTTGTATTTGCATTCCTTGTTGATTCTTGATTAAGGGTAAACTTGTTCATTTGTGTTGGTATGAATCACATGATAGAATGATTTAGGGTTTTAGTTGTAAACTGAATTGAAATCTGATTGAACTTGGAATGATGATGTATAACCGGTATTATTTTATGACAATCGATGATGTTGTGTGCTATGATGTTCTCGAGAGGTTTGCATGATCACGGATAGATGATTCTAATATAGACGTTAATAAATCTCTTGTGATGATTAATCAGTTAGAGCTTATTAGAAGATGCTTATAATGCTAATTAACGTGATAGGAAAACTGGAAGTCTTGTTAGTGTTTACGGGTATTGCTAAAGAAATTAACATCTGATTGTTTTGTTTGATCCGATTAAGGGATGATTAAAATGTTAGATGTTGTTAATGGTTCATTATCGAAACTGTTATGTGATTGCCTTGTCCAATAATGAGATGTGATGAAACAGCTAGATGATTAAGGTTGCGTGAATCATGGGATGTTGATTGAATTAGTTATGTAACTGATTTTCCATGAATTATGGCTGAAACATGACCCAGTCGCATAAGTTAAGTCAATCGCACAAGTTACTGTAAACGCACAAGTGCGGTTGATCGCACAAGTTGACACCGACTGCACAAGGCCTTGGGCCGAGATACTGGGTCGTACCCTTGTGTATTGGATGTTGAACTGTTATATGATACGCATGTGAATTTGCATGTTGCTTGTATGCTAATTGGATCGTATAACCTAATCCGGATCGCACAAGGCTCTTACATTGGGCCGAGTATGTTATGTTTGGGACTTATTTGATGTTGGGCTTAATTATAATTGGGCCGGGTCTAGTTGGATCGCACAACATGTTGTGGGCCGCACAACATGTTGGGCCGATTACTTTTGGGCTTATTTTAATTGCACAAGTGGAATGTGTTGTTTGACTGCTAAGTGTTGCCATGACCTCTACATGTTTGTAACGTGTTAACTCTGTGTAACCGTACGTGCTTTACTTGAACCCAACCTGACTTGTATGGTAACCCTGTTAGGACGTGGTTGACCATCTTTAATTCAAGAACCTTTTGTGTATCTTACCGAGCAAACCAAGGTGAGTTCATTGCATTTCTCTAGCATGCGTCCCGGTGGTTTGGGACAACTGGTAAACATTTGGAAGGGAAACTTTGGGTAAACAACTTAATCGGTTTTGGTTATTGAACATGGGATCTATCATCGGATTGCCTGGAGGGCAATGGGGGTAATTAGTTGATAGCGCTATTAGGTGGGAAACCTCACACCGGGCCGTAAGGACGGGCGTGAACTAATTATCTGGGTATCGCTATGGTTGTTAGAGGCACACTCCTCGGATACATATGGGCACACTCCCTAGGGTATCTAGCGAAGGCAACATAGCATCGGTCGTTAAGGGGTACACACTCCCCGGATACATATGGGGCAGACTCCCTAGGGTATCTAACGTGAACGACATCGTATCACAACATTGAATCGCATTAACATACATTTGGTAACACAACACGTTAACAAAACCTTGAACTCACCAGCGTAGTCTGACACACTTGTTTGCATGCTTGTAGGTCGTTAACTTTGGAACATGGACTTGCTATCTGGGAGTGCTGGAGTGGTCATGGATCGAGGCTCCTGGATTAACTTACATTTGATACACTGGTTTTAAGTATTACTATGAAACAATTGCTAAACGATTTATTACATGCTTCCGCTACACAACTTTTGGGAATTGATATCATGTTGACATCTTATTTTAGTAATTAATGTCATGACTTATTTAAATATTTATCATTGGTTCAATGTAATTGGTGGCTCGAACTCTGATGCGTAACACGCCTCGCGGGGTTTCCGCAGGTGGAATTTTGGGGGTGTTACAGTTGGTATCAGAGCCACTGGTTATAGTGAACTAGGTTTTAAAACGTTTTTGTAAAACCAGACTATAACCGAACACCTTCGAAAATCGATCATGACACTCAGCTCCAGATTGCAAGGTTCGTCTTTCGTATACTCATTGTACTACGTAACTAGTGGACACTTACATATGATATTGCATGCTGGTGCACGTTAAACACGATAGTATGAACTTACGTATCCCTTGCACGTGTTATATGACTGATAGGGTGGTAATTCCCTAAACATTCGTGACTTATGTTATGTGATGCTCTTTGTTTACTATTCGAGTTGGGGGAACCATTCGACATGAGTTAGGAGGAGCTGAGATGAGCATGCAAATCACAATATTATTGTGGGTGCACACATAATAATAATGTGGGGTGCATGCGAGTCCCAGTGAGGCTTAACAAGTGAAGGAGGGGTTCCGCTCTGTTAATTGATCAGTGTGAAACGTAACAAACTAATAGGAGTCATAACAGTGATCGTCTCCTACTCAAATGTGACTTTCTCACCTCTCTTTGAATCCTTTTGAAATCGCAATGCTATCGAGTATTACTTGAACGTCCCTTTGAACGCCTAGCGAACTAAGTAGAATGCTAGGTGCTTGTACGAACGTCCCTGAGTGGATGTTGCAGCGTCCATGATTGGTTTATACCCCTTTTCTTTCCCCCTCACTCCTCTTTGTTGTTGGAACTCAATATACTCACATCTCAGACCCTGAAGGGCGGTCACACCTGCAACACTCTGGAAACCTACCGTGTTTTACCCAGTCAACTTGTAAGAACGATGGGCATAAGGGTAAATATAGTACTCTACTGACTTCAGCATTTGAACGACTCCAATTATTGACAATGAACATCAACGATTTGACTCCAAACGAATCCTTAATTCTAGTCAGCAACTTATGGGAGCCGACTTTTATGAATCAATCGAAACGTAAACGATGACAAGCGACCAGGATGTGGACTGTGTAACTTCCAACAGAACGAGTAGCACCCTGGAACTTAGCACGAAATATGAGGCGATGGACATCGTTGGTGAAGGATCGTAGAGTCCTGTTTCGAGCAACAACATTAGAAGCAACAACTATCGTGACATCAAGGTACTTGTAATGGTAGCTTACAGTATGGAAATGAAGGTGCCTACGGCATGTAATGGCAGTTGATAATTCAAGACGACAACAACCAAGGGAGCGATGACCGTATGGTAGAAATCCGTGTGATTGTAACAATAACACCGGCAGTGGTGCTCGCGAAAGGATATTTAGGATTGACGTGGGCGACGACAGGACAATAACAACATGGTAGTTTGGATGGATAGCAAATCGCTTCGGCTCGATTCTGTTTAACCCTGATGCTTCTTGAAACCAAACCTGATATGAAACCGGCTGATGGCAGGTCAGCGGAAACCGCATATGTTAGTTGGGATGCAAACTCGATATTGCGGGGGACAGACATTCGACACCGGTGTTACCTCTGCTATCCTTGGTAGTTACAGCGCAATAGTTAGTGTTGGTGGGTTATTAGGACATATCGCCCGGACGTACCCTGCGAGAAGAAATTTAGCGTCACTATATGCTCTAAAGTACCAGAGTGGTGAAAAGATTAGTATCATGTCAGTAATGACAGCCTCGAAAACGCCTATGGAAGGAGGACCTCACTGTATTAGCAACTATATCTAATGATCAGACTAAGTAAGATAGGATCGAGGACCCACCGATTGTTGTGACTCATCTCAAAGTGCAATTGGAGGAGCTTTCCGGTCTACTACCACAACTATTAGTCAGAAACTCAGTGATCTCACGATTAGAGGGAGCTCCGAATACTCATACTCTTACCGTCTTACACCAGGAAGGTTGCAAGAACTGTGTAATCTACTACGAGAATTGTTGCATAAGAGTTTGTTGGACCTAATTCTCACTTTGGGAAGCCCCAGTTATATCCGTGAAGATAAGCCTTTTTGTGTGCACGTACCAATTATCGAGCACCCATCGGGACGACAGTTGAGAACCGTTTGCCGCGGCCATGTATCGAAAACCGATCGACTAGTTACAAGAGACGAGCTTTCGTTCGAGGATTAAATTACGAGCGCATTATTATCAGATGGAAATCCAAGGGAGGAAAGTTCTTAAAGAAGCTTACCAGACGCAATTCGGCCATACAACTTCGTACTCCATGACCTTTAGAGTGATCATCACACCAGCAGCCTCATGGATCATGCGAACCGACCATACTATTGGGTGACATTTTGAACCCTTTTCAGGAGAAAAGAACATCATGGACAACTTTGTATCTTATTTGAGAGCTCCTGAGGGAGGAGCCACACCGCGCGAAGTCTTGATAAAAGTAACTTCTGGATGCGAGATGCACCCTTTTGGGTCATATAACCAACGAAGTGGGAATGCACGTGAATCTCGCCAAGATGAATCCTGTTAGAAACTGACCGACACCAAAGGTTCCTTCAGGGATGCAGCAACTCCCTGGCCTTGCTAGATACTATCGCAGCTTACTCACCGGATATTCGAAGGTTGCACAGCTTAAATCTCTTTAGTGCAGCAGGCGGGTTGCGTTTGTGAAAGACAAAACAGCAAGGCATCCTTTCAGCTTTTGAATTCCAACCCTACAACTCACTGAGCATCATCGTTACCCGAGGGTGCGGGTGATTCAGTGGTATACCACGATGGTCCGAATTAGAGTCCCAGTTACACGCCGACGCAACACGAGAGAATAACGACTTACGTAATGAAATTACAAAGAAGAACTGCATGACACACAACTGGTGGTGGAAACCGTGGTCTTTGGAGTTACATGGAGGCATTACTTGGACGGTACCAAATGCGTTACTTAGACCGATCACAAGGGCCTTCCGTGTACTCTGGTTTCGAAAGAGCTAAATCAGTAAATGGCACCGTTGGATGGAACTTCTGGGTGGATTACGACTGTGGAACCTGAACGTGTATGGAATTTGCAGCTCGCCATCGACTCCAACCCACCTGACCCAACTCGTTCTGTACAAACTAGGGAACTAACGGGAGAGAATTTTCAAGTTGAGTCCATGCGGGGCATGGAAGAGCAACCTTGATGAAACGAACGATATTCATTAACTCATAGAACGACTATAAACCTCATTTCACAGCAACGGTAGGGAAGTTGTGGTTAGCAAAACACACCGGCTTCGAAAATTCTATTCAACTGGATTTTAAAGAAAGATGTTTGGACATGTAAATCTTGTACTGATGATTGGGCATGAAAACCCGTCTAACAATGTATGGGTATGACTTTAACTTTGGGAAAAGTCAAGGCGAAGTATAAGAAACTGGCAACACCTATGTGAAAGATGGGAGCAGACTGCTATGAATGCTGCCACTAGTCTATTCACAACTCGAAATGGAAACACAAACCGTAACAATCGTTGATCGCTGAATGTGACCAGTACACCTCCTTGCAGTCAAGGGAACTGATGAGTCTTCTCAGCTTGTGAAAATTTCTCTGGAAGAGACGGATTATAGGCATGAGGTGCCAACTCCTATTACCTATTGGACTATACCTAATTTAAGGCGGGCATGGCGCACACCTTTGACTCACGTCTTGCCATGAACATTGCTTATTACTGTAGGACAATCGAGCAAAGTGACGAACCATCTGAGCACACGAAGGCATGTTGTAAGTATGTGCATAACTGACTTTAGTAAACGTTTGGGAAGGACACTTATCTTGGGGAGAAGCTCTAATGCAGCTGCACCACGATAGTATGCATACAGCCCATGCTGAGGCATAACCTGGACAGTAACTCTAATCTCCTTGTTGGACTAATGTAGTTGACAACGTAATCGCAGGTCCAGGACTTGAGCTCAAAACTCTCGAACATTGCTTAGATCGGAAATTGTTTGATGGCAGCGCATGAGCGCTAGGAAAGCTGATTAGCTTAGGAAACACTGGGAGTTTGTTGTAGGCAAACGTGTCATAATCGAAAGTATCACCCTGGGGGGGGGGTGCGGTATGCTATAGAAAACATGGCAAGCTTACTTTACGACGCGTGAGACGCTCGGATTACTGGAACAAACGGTGACTTGGCTCACAAACTCAGGCTAATTGATGAAACGGGATAACTATCGTAATGGTATGTATGCCCTAGGTTTAAGGCAGTGGTTGCCCGATGAAACCCTGGTGATACCCTTACCGGAATTTGAGGTCATCGGATCAGTTGTATATATCAGGGAATCTATCGAAAGCATGGGCTAAGAAGTCAAGGTTCGCTAGCATGAGTCATGTGACAATCGTGAGGGCTTGTTAAACTTCAATACGTGGACTGAAGTTCACATAGGAACGGAAGGATATGTTAAAACTTCAATGTTCTCAATTGTTCAAGGGATTGAACCAACTCTTGATATCACTGGTGAATTTCGGGACGAAATTTCTTTCAAGATGGGGAGGATGTGACACCCCAGGAAAACCAGCAAACGATATAACTCACCTAGCTTTAACTTATCTAGCTGCTTTAACTTACCTAGCTTTCTCAGTGAGTGCGTACCAAATTTCGGAACGAAATTTCTTTTAAGTTGGGGATGATGTGACAACTCGTAAATTCAACAGTCTTCTCTACGTACTGATTCCTGGTTACACGTTGTGTTTAGTGTAACTCGTGTGTTTACTATCTATACAATTACAATGTTTGATAACAAGTGAGTAGTTACAAGTTGGTGTAGTATGTGGATGTTATATGTATGTTTTAATGTGTTAAGCTTGGCCGCACATCTCTGTGGTGGTGGGCCTATTCTCGGCCCAAACACCCCTCTCGATCCAATGGTTTAGCAAAAGCCTAGTAGCTAGGCTCAATTGTACGCACTCATCTACCTAGTGGGAAGGGTTGGTTTTCATAACACTCAAAACACAAAACATACAAACCCTAGCCCCTCATGCAAATTAGCGGCGGTTTCCCCTTTTCCTTTCCATCGTTCCATTATCTAGGCAGCCCCTCCTCGAAGCCATACTCCTTTTGGTTCTTGCACACTCATTGATCCTACGATCCCATGTTAGTATGGTTACCACTGTTTGTATTTGCATTCCTTGTTGATTCTTGATTAAGGGTAAACTTGTTCATTTGTGTTGGTATGAATCACATGATAGAATGATTTAGGGTTTTAGTTGTAAACTGAATTGAAATCTGATTGAACTTGGAATGATGATGTATAACCGGTATTATTTTATGACAATCGATGATGTTGTGTGCTATGATGTTCTCGAGAGGTTTGCATGATCACGGATAGATGATTCTGATATAGACGTTAATAAATCTCTTGTGATGATTAATCAGTTAGAGCTTATTAGAAGATGCTTATAATGCTAATTAACGTGATAGGAAAACTGGAAGTCTTGTTAGTGTTTACGGGTATTGCTAAAGAAATTAACATCTGATTGTCTTGTTTGATCCGATTAAGGGATGATTAAAATGTTAGATGTTGTTAATGGTTCATTATCGAAACTGTTATGTGATTGCCTTGTCCAATAATGAGATGTGATGAAACAGCTAGATGATTAAGGTTGCGTGAATCATGGGATGTTGATTGAATTAGTTATGTAACTGATTTTCCATGAATTATGGCTGAAACATGACTCAGTCGCATAAGTTAAGTCAATCGCACAAGTTACTGTAAACGCACAAGTGCGGTTGATCGCACAAGTTGACACCGACCGCACAAGGCCTTGGGCCGAGATACTGGGCCGTACCCTTGTGTATTGGATGTTGAACTGTTATATGATACGCATGTGAACTTGCATGTTGCTTGTATGCTAATTGGATCGTATAACCTAATCCGGATCGCACAAGGCTCTTACATTGGGCCGAGTATGTTATGTTTGGGACTTATTTGATGTTGGGCTTAATTATAATTGGGCTGGGTCTAGTTGGATCGCACAACATGTTGTGGGCCGCACAACATGTTGGGCCGATTACTTTTGGGCTTATTTTAATTGCACAAGTGGAATGTGTTGTTTGACTACTAAGTGTTGCCATGACCTCTACATGTTTGTAACGTGTTAACTCTGTGTAACCGTACGTGCTTTACTTGAACCCAACCTGATTTGTATGGTAACCCTGTTAGGACGTGGTTGACCATCTTTAATTCAAGAACCTTTTGTGTATCTTACCGAGCAAACCAAGGTGAGTTCATTGCATTTCTCTAGCATGCGTCCCGGTGGTTTGGGACAACTGGTAAACATTTGGAAGGGAAACTTTGGGTAAACAACTTAATCGGTTTTGGTTATTGAACATGGGATCTATCATCGGATTGCCTGGAGGGCAATGGGGGTAATTAGTTGATAGCGCTATTAGGTGGGAAACCTCACACCGGGCCGTAAGGACGGGCATGAACTAATTATCTGGGTATCGCTATGGTTGTTAGAGGCACACTCCTCGGATACATATGGGCACACTCCCTAGGGTATCTAGCGAAGGCAACATAGCATCGGTCGTTAAGGGGTACACACTCCCCGGATACATATGGGCACACTCCCTAGGGTATCTAACGTGAACGACATCGTATCACAACATTGAATCGCATTAACATACATCTGGTAACACAACACGTTAACAAAACCTTGAACTCACCAGCGTAGTCTGACACACTTGTTTGCATGCTTGTAGGTCGTTAACTTTGGAACATGGACTTGCTATCTGGGAGTGCTGGAGTGGTCATGGATCGAGGCTCTTGGATTAACTTACATTTGATACACTGGTTTTAAGTATTACTATGAAACAATTGCTAAACGATTTATTACATGCTTCCGCTACACAAATTTTGGGAATCGATATCATGTTGACATCTTATTTTAGTAATTAATGTCATGACTTATTTAAATATTTATCATTGGTTCAATGTAATTGGTGGCTCGAACTCTGATGCGTAACACGCCTCGCGGGGTTTCCGCAGGTGGAATTTTGGGGGTGTTACAAAATCCTTGTGTCCCCGGCAGCGGCGCCAAAAACTTGATGTGTGCAAGGTGTTATATATTTTTGGTATATATTTTCAGCCCTTTTTACACTTTTTAGCCAAGTTTTAAATTTATAAAACACAATATTTACTAACACTAAACACACATATGGGCAAGTGCACCCATCGTGGACGTAGTATAGTGTTGGTAAGATACCGAGGTCGTCCAAGGACACAAGAGCTTTTAGTACCGGTTTATCCTCAATGTCTAATCAAATCAAAATGTTAGAAAAGATTTTTAAACTAAGAAAATAAAATTAACTAAATGCTGAAAAATAAAATAAAAATAAAAACAGATAGACAAGATGAATCACTTGGATCCGACTCGTGTATTAGTATAGCCTTTGATTATTTTCGCACTTTTGCACATATTTAAGAGATTATCTTAGTTATTGTAGTAGGCCCCTCTTTTGAAGGCGATGTTACCCTCAACCCTGTAGTTTGATTCAGCAAGGATACAATCCTAAAGGGTCGGATTATTGAAAGATAATGAATTAAGTTATTAATGCAAATTATGGTAGGCCCCTCTTTTGGAGATGACGTTACCCTCGACTAAGTAGTCTGAGTCAGCAGGGATACAGTCCTAAATAGCCGGGTTATAGTATTAATAGTAGTTAACTTATGAGGGGGTCAAAGAGTTTGGATCCCCGCCATCCAATACCTTTGGGTATTGAAGGAGATCCTACTAAATTTGACCCAGGTCCCTTGCAGGACCTCTAAACGCTGAACAAGGGCAAGACCCTTACCAAACCGTTCCCTTAACCCCCGACTAGGTAGCCAACATACCTCCATATAGACCGTGGAGATATGAATGGTGAAAATCTTTTATTTTATATAGACAGTAAAATAATGCCAAGACACCACGGACAAACGATAAGGAAAAGTCACCTTCAACATAAGCAACTAGTTGTTAAAGTCATTAATACAAAACCAAATAAAAAGTGCAAAAGATTAAAAATAAAAAGTATTATACTAAACACTTGTCTTCACCAAGTGATGTAAGAGACTTAGGCAAACATGGCCTTGATTGTCAAGAACTCTTACGATCAATCTTGGATCCCGAGACGACTCACACACTCTATGATGGACAATGGATGATGGTGGTGGATGATGGTGTTGTGATGGTGGTGGGTGGTGGATGAAGTGTGAGAGAGGTGGTGTGCCAAGGGATGAGTTGCAATGAAGCCAAGCACTCCTATTTATAGGCTGAACAGAGGCCTGGGCACGGCCCCGTGTCCGCTGGGCACGGCTCCGTGCCTGTCTGACACTGTCTCTCCTCATTAATTGTAATTCGCAATTACAATTAATGCGCCTGCAGTACTTTGGGCACGCCCCCGTGTTCACTGGGCATGCCCCCGTGGTGAGCAATAGAAGCTTCTACAGGTTTGTCTTTTCTGCTGCTTCTTGGGCACGGCCCCGTGCTCGCTGAGCACGAGGCGTGTTCAGTCTTCTGCCTTCTCTGTTTTGCTTGGGAGGATGCTATTGAGGGGTCGGGCAATCCACTTTTGTTCCTTTTCTTGTATTTATGTTAGATTTAGCTGCCTTTTTGCTTCTTTTGTTAATTTGAGCTCATTTAATCCTGAAAATACAAAAGGAAGACAAAAACACACTTTTTCCAACATTAGTACTTAAAAAGGGTTAGTTTTATGCCTTATTTGATGTAATTCATATGTTGCATTTTACACACATCATCATTCACTGTTCAGAATTAGGTCCATTTGCTGAGTTCATTTGGAACAAACAATTCAAGTTGTAGGGGATATGGAAAATCAATAGACTATATGTTCGCCAATGAAATTATTTCCTGATAATAAGTCTTGGACATTTAGTTACAAGCTTTTGCAATAAGCGGTTTTTAATTTCTAGTTTCTTAGGTTTATCGACAATCATTACATGTTGTGGTGGAGCATGGTGTCCAACATGGTTGTAAAACAAGGTTTCCAAGGCCGAGTACTCTCCGAGTAGTCGCTACAAGGTAGGCTACCGAGCCGACTTTCTTCAACTCCGCCTAATTACTCGGAGTCGGTCAAACATGGTCAACCTCGGCCAGAATTAGATCTAGTAGGTCAACTCAGGCCTAATTTGACTTAAATAATAATAAAACATAATTTATATGTCCATCATATTAAAGAATGAATTTCATTTTCACGTATTTTGTTATAAATATTAGTAAATTTATGCTATTTGACATATATTTAACCTTCAAAAAGTAATTTCTTTATAATTTAACATGTCCGAGTACTCCCCGAGTACTCTCCGCCTAGACCGAGTACTCTCAACTCCCCCGTCGACCGACTAGGGAGCGCCTAGCGACTTTTGCAACCATGGTGTCCAATGGCCACCATTAGTGCAAGCAATCGCACACCACCATCCACCCTTAACCCTTCGCATCACCGCCGTGTGAACCGACCTTACCATCATCTTCTTCTTCTTGTCCGATAACTGTCGCCGGAGACCTGCAACTCCGGTCATCTTCTCCAACGACTATCTTCATCACAGATAACACCAGCACGTCGAAACATAACCATCATCTTATTCTTCTTGTCCGATAACCGTCGCCGAAAACCTGAAACTCCGGTCATCTTCTCCAATGACTATCTTCATCACAGATAACACCACCACTACTTCCGTCATTGACCCCGGTCCTCCCATCATCTTTTCCATTTACCGATCACCTTCACCTCTGTTTTTCTTCCACCGCACCACCGCACCATCTGAAAACCAACCCCAGTTCATCTCCGACAACCGCCTTCATTGATCACTGTTTCGAGTTTACCTCCTCTCCATCGATAATCTTTATCGGACTATTGTTGGTTATTGACGTACGGGTGGCAGTGGTGGTTGTGATGGTGAATGGCGGTGGCAGTGGTGGCAGAGGGTAATATCACAGAGTGAACAAAACACAGGGGGTAATATGAAAGGTCATTATAGACATTTCAAGTTATAGTCAATAGACCAGTCAACAAATTTGAAGCCGGGGGTAAGGTTGCGACATTATAGCAAACGTTGGAGGGTAAAATTGCAATTATTTCGTTAGGGGGGTAAGGGTGCCAATCACCCTAAACTCCAGGGGGTAAAATTGCAGTTTACTCTTAATGCTAATAACATACAATGTACTTTATTTCATTTTAATTCATCTCTCTCTCTCTGGAGAGGGTAAGGTTCGTGTAGAAATGGTGTTACTATACAAACATGCGAAGTGAGCAATTCACCAATTTCATGAGGTGTCAAAATTGAAAATATTTTATACAACTAGATTAAGTATATAATCTCCAGAGTTATAACTGAAGTTACTTTAGAGGAATTGTATAATTACGCTAGTTATTTAAATAGTCTAGATATGTATAAGTTGGATTTGAATTACTCAAGAGTAATTACATTTAGATTACTTATATATTTACAAAACTAGGTTATAACCTCGTGTATTACACGGGTTGAATAAATGAATTTTATATACTAAATAATAAAACATTATGTATTGTATGGGTTGAATCTTCTATACTATATAATAAAAGAAACCTGTTTTGTGACACTTATAATTCTCTCATTTAATTGATTAAAATTATTAATAATATACTAATAATATACTAATAATAATAATATTTAATCTAAATTAATACAAATTCTTGTTATTGCAAGCTTTTTAAAATGTGTTATTTTTTCCGAAGCCTAATCCACCGTTTTAACTTTTAATTAATGAAAATGGTCCATGTGAGCATGAATATTATATAGACACCATATAAATAGATTTATTCGAATGTAACAAAAAAATATAGAACCTTAATATATCAAAAATTTTATAATCAAAATAATGGATCAAGAGTCTTGTGAGCATGAATATTATATACACACATCATGTAGTTAGATATTTACTCGAATGCAACAGAAAATATAATAAAAACTTGATATATCAAGAATTTATGATCAAAATAATGGATCAAGAGTCTTGCGAGCATCTATATCTATATCTATATCTATCTATACTTACTATATAATAAAAGATAAATATTGTACGGGTTAAATAAATTTAATTTTATATATCAAATAATAAAAAAAGTTATATCTTTGAAAACCATGTGTATTACACAAATTAAATAAATGTAATTTGGTATGCTTAATATTAAAAACGTTGTATCTTTAAAAAATTCGTGTATAATAAATAATTAATTTTATTTTTTAAGATCTAGAATTACTAAACATGCATCTCATGAGTCATGACCTCCTGGTGTCTATTAATTAAATCTTTGTTGACTTTTCTTTATTTTTTTCTTTTTTCTAAATTTAGTTTTAAACAATTTATACTTTACTTTTTTGAAGTAGGTGTAATTTTTGTTAATAATTACATATTTTAATTTTTATCTAGTAAAAAAAATAATAACAGGTTTAAAATGATTTTTACATTTTTATATATGCGTGAATACGTTACAGAGATAATGATCTTGAGTACGTTATAATATATCATATTCATATGATACGATCATATCTAATTCATATCATTTAAAAAAATATTAAATGTCAATATTAATAATAAGAATTTATATTAATTTAGATTAAATATTACTATTATTAGTATATTATTAATAATTTTAATCAATTAAATGAGATAATAATAAGTGTACCAAAACATGTTTCTTTTAATATATATATATAGATATATAGATAGAAGATTACCCTAGTTATAAAACTTAATTACGTTAGTTGTTGTATATGTAGAGTAATTATTATCATATATAACTAGAACTAGAATAATTATCATTCTTATTAGATCTTGTTTTATAACAAGAGTAATTATCATATATAACTAGAGTAATAATTTACATGTGTGTCATTAGATATCCGTGAAAAAAAAGATTGAATGATGCTTGTAATAATAGATAACTAGAGTAATTATTAAGAAAATATTACAATAGGAAATAATGCCTATAAATAAAAAAATTGAGTCGATTGATTGACAAACACAAGAATCTAAACAAGGAACAATATTTGAAAGCTTTAGTCGATAAGAAAGTCAAAATCACAATCCTTGGTAGAAAGAATTAATCGAAATTTGTCCGAAATCAAGACCATAATCGCAAATTACCATGGCAGGAAAATCAGTCGATTAATAAACAGAAAACCTAAATAAGAAATCAAGATATGTCACTACAATAGAAAAGCTCTATAATCACAATCTACAACTAATCAATCGCAACACTCAAATTATACTTTGACATATTTATAGGAATTCCACTGCTAGATTTCAGAAAATCCTTTGCTTCTCTTCTCGCATTTTTATATGTTAACTTTGTTTGTATTTGAACTTTAATATATACATATATATATATATATAGGGTCAGGATTTAGGGAAAACGGTGAAAAGTGTGAGAACAATGAGAACGCTTATGGATCGTCAGATCAAAACAATCTATGGACTAGATTAGCGCGGTGGCGTTTTCGTAAATAACATCAATTTTATTACGTGGACGCGCTTCATTAAGGGTAAAAAGGTCTTTAGACTTCTCTACACAAAACGCCAAACTCATGAATAAAACGCCAATAAATTGTCGCCTTAAACTCCAAAGAACACATCATCCTAATCTAAACGCCATTAGATATAAAAAGCCAAACTTTGTTTTTAAACGATAAAGCTGAACAAACAGTAACTGAAACGACAGAACTTAATTACTAGCATTTATTATAATAAAATCCCGCCTGAAATACGCGCCAAAAAATCATATATAAACAACGTCTCAGACCTTCCATTGAACTCACCAATCCCAAAACGCCGTATTTACTATATACCATTCAACTTAGAAACGTCAAAAAATCCAAAACAACAAAGATTCCAATCGACGTTTCTTTGAGATACATTTTTTTCTCGGTAAAGTCTCACTCAATGTGATGGGCAAAATCCTTATGTGGGGATATTGTCCATCTCATTGAGCAAAATCTTATTGAGTTTATCCTCAATATAAACGCCAAAACATACAAAAACCACAAATTGCAAACGTCGTTTCTTGGAGATTCAGTTTTGTTCTCAATAAAATTTCACTGAATGGGGTGGACCACATTGTTGGACATCTTTCTTATAGAATTAACAATGTTGTCCATCTCATTCAGCAAAACATTATTGAGTTTAGCATGACCAACTTAGAGGTTTAAGGTAGTTTAATTTAGTAAAAGGTGTTCTTTTTTTTTTTTTGCGTTTGGTTTGTGTGCCCGATCTTATATTGTTTGTTATGTAACTTCCAAGTAACATGTTATGCACAATAAGTAGAAAAAAAAAGATGGGAAAAAAATAAAAAATGCTATATAAGAGATATAAAACGCCAAATTCCAATCTATGTGTGTTCTGTAAAAATTAAAAAAAATACAAAAACGCCAAACTACTCTTCGCTTGCTCTCGAACACCGTGTCAATTTTCTTTTAATTACGACCTTTTTGCATGTCGATGCGTAGTGTCCGTAGCCTTTGCAATTCTGACACTGTCTTTCTTTGGCCCCGGTTTTCGGTTTTGATTTCGTTTTTTCGATTGCCACCTCCTGTTTGGATTTCAGGCGCTTCCGAGATCAAAAACCTTTCGACTTATACCCAACAGGGACTCTTATCGGATTCCTGTCGTTTTTATATTGACCGGTTATCTCCACAAATCTATCCCTAGTACTAGTGGGAGGAGCAACAATCTGCATATCTTGAATCTTCTTCATATAAGATTGAACATGCTCCTTGTATAAGGATAGTTCCTCCTTATTACCAGATAAATGGCTCAAAGTATACTCCGTTGAAAAAATAATTTCTCGCATCATACTTTGCACATCGGGATCAAGCTCGGTCATATATTCACGACTAATTGAGTATTCGGAAGAGCTTGGGGAAGCCTCTTTACGTCATCTATTCAAAATGTATTGTTTTGGAAATTCCCTAATGTCCAAACTTCTCAAAACATAGATTATATGTCTACATAGCAAACCAAACTGCTCAAAACGCATGCATGAGCAACTGCATGTACAATCAGACTTACGGTACATTACCTGAAAAACGCCAAAAACAATATCTCTATAACGCCATGCAGAGAATGTTTGTATAAAAAAACAAATAAAAAAACCACAACAACTGAATAAAAAACAAATTAAATGTTATAATAGAATATGGTAAACGCCATATACAAAAAAGGATGTACAAGGCTGCTGGAAATCATTTATGTAAAACTTAACAAACCCATCAGGCTGATCTTCGTAACGTTGGTTTATGCAATCCGCAATTCCGATTAGCTCAGCTTGAACGTCAAAAAAAATATTTTTTGTGTATATGTCAGCAGCTTGGTCCTCCAACACTTGGTAATTACTTTTCAACTGGGGGCGTTTGTATCGAGATTCATGATCATTTTTCCGGTGTGTGTGACATTGTGCTTCAATTGCAATTTCGTAATGAGTAATGAACTCAACCAGAGTAGCTTTTGAATTGTACACTTGACCAAAAAAATGATTCTCACTCTCTGACCTCGATGACGTTCGCATAAGGCCCGACATCTCCTCCATTCTATAGTATGCAGGGATCCAAGATTCCCTGAGTTGAAAAATATCAGAGAGCCAGTCATTATCTGCTAAATTGAACTCTCCGATAACCACTTCCCATTCTGATTCAAACTCTTCGGGTGTAAGAATATCCGTCCACAAAACACCACAAATACGTTCTTTGAAATTGGTGGAATTGCATAGCCTACCACCAATCTATGTATAACACGAAAACGCCATGCAAAAAAACATATATATTAGACACAGACAAACTTACATGAAAAACAGTAATGAGGTACAGAATGCCATATATTTTAAAACGCAGTATATCTTAAAATGCCAAACCTAAAAATAAGAAAATCAACCTTCAGAGAAAGTTTATGCATCACATGCCACATGCATAACCGATGCCTTGTGTCAACAAATACAGCAGAAATAGCCTTCTTCATTGCTGGATCTTGGTCAGCGACAACAACTTTTGGTTGAGAACCAAATCTTTTAGAAAAAATCTTAATAACCAAATATACGTGTCAGCAGTTTCTGACGCCAATAATGTAGCACCAAATGTAACATTGTAGTGGTGATTGTTTATACCAGTGAACGATACAAACACCATAGCGTATCTGCATATGAAAATGCCATGAAAAATTAAACGATAATAAAACATCATTGCATGTAAACTCAGAAAAACGTCAATGCATTTAACCAGTGAAAACGCCAAAAGAACATAAAAAAGATTGAATTATAAAATATTAATTGTTGGAACGATACGTGGCGTCAAACGAAATCACATCACCAAACATGTGGTAATTACCTTTGGCTTGATCATCACACCAAAAAAGTCCATTCAAACGATTCTCTTCGTCTATGAAGTAATCATACGAGAAATTAGGCTGTGACTGTTTTTTTTCATCCAAATGTCTCACAACCATCTCAGTGTCGTATTCCTCTATAAACGAGTTAATTTGCCTTTTAGTTCTTAAATTCAACTTTAGTTGCACCCACGTCTTCAAAACCGCCAAAACAAGTCTTCATAACATTAATCGCCTTAACTTGACCCAAATTCAACTTAGACATACTGTGTATAACATGCTTCTGGAGCTGAATGAGGTGTCGTTCAATTGGAAGAAAATGCTTATCCGGACGTTCAACAAGATCATGGTTGTGCTCCTCAACAAACTTACAGACCTTCCATGATCCAGCCTCAAAAATTACGCATAGCAGTGCACCACAATCAGTCCTCTTTGAAAAGTTGGATCGTACAATCAGTTCCTTTTGATTGGGTTCCAACGTATCAACCTTCTTGTCCTTATATAACCCAGCTCTCATATACATGTAATACTTAATATGTTTTTCACCTTTGGCGTTTATCTTTTCAGTCCATTTTCTGACTGAAAAACCACAAGCCTTGGCATACGTAAAATACATTGAATAACAATCATCGAGGTTTGTGAATATCATGTCCATTCTAGGCTTTATTTCTTGACTAACGTCAGGAATGATAAATGGTAAACCAGTTTTGGGGCAAAATCTTTCATTCGAGGAAACACCTTCGTCTGAGAAAACACAATGAGGAACAATTTCAAAAAAAATGCCACTAAAATAGAAAATGTGTCCTGATAACATTATCGATGAAAACGCTGTTAATTGAATAATAAATAAGACCTAATAAACATATAATTGAAAACGCCATAATACAAACATCAATACTTAATTGATTAACAAATATGATGAATTAAAAATATTATTGTAACGTGATAAACAAAACACCGTCAGATGAATAATTAAAAATAATTAACAACATGAATAATTAACAAATATAACATGATAATGAAAACGTCATAGTTAACAAAACTGATGTTACAAATTAACAAATAGTAATAACTGATGTTTACAAATACTACTCAATAATATTCAAAACTAATCAGGTGTAAAACGCCAATGATCGTCAAAAACATAAGAAACATACTAGATCCCAAACGACAATTAAAATTAATAATGAAAACTTCAATTATCAGTTCTTACTAATTGTTTAACTACCAATGAAAATGCGAATAAATTAGATACATGAACAACGCCATCGAAAGCATACAACACATTAAGACATATTAATTTGAAAAAAAAAACCAATGAAACAAGCATAAAAGAACAAAACGCCATATCTGTTGTATATGTGTTGCATGATTTGCTGGAACAAAAATATGAAATGTCAACAAATATTACTTTGTCGAACAGAATCCACATTAGACGCCATAGATCTGAGAAAGCTTGGAAAGGAGGTAACAGCTAATACGAAATCTTTGGAGTTTTAATTTGAAACAAATTTATAACGCGAATAAGGAGGGAACATACAAAAGGACAATCGTACCCCTGCATATCATTTAGCGCTCCCTGCCACGTGTTGGGCCAGGATCCGTTCTCACACTTTAGGGCGTTTTCTCCTGATCTCGTACCTATATATACACACACACACCCACACATAGATATATATATATATATATATACATATATATACATATATATATATATACATATATATATACATATATATAATGTTAGTATCATTTGAGAAGCACCAGGCTAATTGTGAAACTTGAGAAACATTTTGAACCACACATTTTCACTAAGCAAAAATGCAAAAAAAATATTTTTGAAAAAAATCAGAGCTTTTTCTGTTAGGTTTGTTTTGTTTTGGATATGTACATACATGTATAAATGATAATACAAATATGTATATTGTCAATCTTTAACTATACATATATGTATATATGTATTTAAAATTGAAACATAAATATCGTACATGTATGTTTATGTTTGATAATGTATATATATGTATAAATGATTGTAGATATATGTATATAAAGGAAGATTATGGTTATGTTTTTCTAGTGTACATATGTTTAAATACATGTTTAAAGTTGAAAAGTAAGTATCTTACACATAAGTTTCATGCTTTACACATATGTGTAGTTTTAGAATTGACAATGTACATATATTTATATATTAAAAAAAACACTTTGAAAACATGCAATTAGAAGTAAAAAATAAAATATTTTTTTTTTGTTTGAAAAAAATGTATGGTCCAAAATACTTCTCAAGTTTTTCAAATAGGGTAAATTTCTCTTACGTTCACTACTATATATATATATATATATACACACCTATATAGAGTTAGGTTAACGTACAAAGTGGAGAGTTCAAATGAGAAGAAATTTTTTGTAAGAAGAAAAAAGAAGAAATTTCAACCAATAAGAATGCTTTATTTTACTTCATTTAATATAAGTATTTAATCTTACTATAAGGGTACATTGGTAAATCTACATAGGTCATTAATTTGTAGTCTTCCTCTTTAATAACTATCTACATTAAATAATCTGTAACTTATCTTCAAAATATATATTTTTTCAAAAAAATAAAATAAAATAATTTAAATTGTAGGATAAATTACGAGTTGTGTAGGATAAATTACGAGTTGTGTAGGATGAATTTCGAAATATGTAGGATAACTTTTGATGTGTGTAGACAAAAAAAAAGTTCATGTGGAGGATAATAGTCTTTATGACTAATTAATTAGTCAAAATTAATAATAAATGAGATAAATGAAAAACTATTTAATGTTTTACAAAATTACCCTTTGTTCTTTTTCTTCTCAATTAATTTTTCTTCTCAAATGAACCTTCCCCAACGTACAAATGCCCTTATCGTACATTACGTACGCTACAATCTCAGCCGTCCGATCATCTTCACACATTGAATTCGCATGTTGTTTTTTTGTAACAATTTCGCATGTTGGTTTTTTAACATGCGATTTCATCAAAATTACCACATACGAAATTGTTACAAAAAAAACAACATGCTATTTCATCAAAATTATCACATGCGAAATTGGTACAAAAAACAACATGTGAATTCATAAAAAATTATCACATGCGAAATTGTTATAAAAAAAACAACATGCTATTTCATCAAAATAATCACATGCGAAATTGGTACAAAAAAACAACATGCGAATTCATAAAAAAATTATCACATGCGAAATTGTTATAAAAAAAACAACATGCGAATTTAAAATGTGGGAAGATGATCTGACGGCTGAGATTGAAGCGTACGTAATGTACGATAAGCAATATTGTACAGTACTCTTTACCTATATATATATATATATATATATAGGATAAAGATCATTACAGAACACTAATTATTGCGAGAACAAAAAGAACAACTCTAAATCACTAAATTTTGGGATTTACGGTTCATATTTCTTAAATTTTATGTTTCTTACATTCATACGTGTCATAAAAAAATCATATATTTTTTCCTACACATAGTCTACATACATGTAGGTAATTTAGCCTACACATAACCTACATGTGTGTAGGTTATTTAAAAACTGAAGATTTTTCATATTTTATTTTAAATTTTAGTGTGAGAAACAATAAGTCTTACATTTATAACATTTTCATTTACTTTTTAGGTTTTTAGAATTGAAAAAATTAGTGATTCATTTTGTTCTGCATGTTCTCGCAATATTTAGTGTTCTGCATAAAACCTCCCCCTATATATATATTACATTATTAATAAGTATTATTAATGCTGCTAACATATCTTTATCAGTATAGATGATTTCAAAGAAAAACACGTGTCACTACAATATTTTCTTATCAAATTTTATAATTTTCCTTAGAGTAAACTGTTAAAATGGTCCCTGAGGTTTGGTCACTTTTACCACTTTAGTCCAAAACTTAAACCTTTTGAATCTAGGTCCCGGTGGTTTCAATTTTGTTGCCATTTTCATCCAAAATCAAAATCTTGTCCGATTTTTCCGTTAACATCCAACTTTTTTGTCTTTTTCCTCCCTTTTATTGAAGGGCAAAATGGTCTTTTAATGTTTTATTATAATAAATTAAAATAATCTGACCATTTTGTAGGAACGTGTTTCGGGACCGAAACCGTGATTTTCATGATTATGTTCATAGACGGGAGAGATTAGAGATGATAAACAAACAACTTTGTATTAATCCGGTAGTAAAACATTACAAATCGGCCCGATTATATGATAACCGAACTAATACCAAAGGAGTATACATCCGGGGAGAGACCAAGTGGTGATCTCTCCCGGTGAGGTCTCAAACCTCCTCTAACTCTCTTCATGTTGCAAATGGCAAGGGTTTTCTATTTATAGTCACACCCCTTGTCTTGCAAACACACACGGTCAACCGAATAACCCTCTTGTTTGACCACTTCAAACGAGCGGGTCTATACACGTTCGATAGACCGTTTCACTAACTATTACAAATTCAGCGTAAATAATAACTAATCTATTCGACAAGCATCGGACACAAAATCTGCATCAACAAATTCCCCCTTGTCCGTTGCTGTCGAATGCTGAAAATGCAACTGCAATCGATCTTCAGTCAAGTATTCATCTTCTCTGTGTTAACAAATTCCCCCTTGACCGATGATCCAGGTAAGTAGTATCTTGATGCTCCTTGTATAATATTTCCCCCTCAAAGTACGCGTATCCGTGTTGGGTGTTGTGCAATTTCCTCAAAAGGCTCAATTGACCGATCTTCCGCTTATCTTCCAATACTCCAACCGGAATTTGATAAGGTTTCCATTCTTTAAAAAACTGCATCAAGTCTTGATCTTCAAGCATACTACATTGATAGAGATTTCTGGTGAACTGTCTTCTGTAAACCGTCTTTGTGAAATCGACCAAGTAATGCACTTTAATCTTCAGCATCAACACTCAGGAAAGTCAGCTAGACCAAGTGTATCCCTTGCAAGCTCAACCAAACAGCATGCTTAGTTGAACTACATCCAGATCTCATTGTCTCGCCTTTGTGAAGTTGACCACGTAATGCACTACGGATCTTCAGCATCAGTACTCAGGAAGTCAGCTTGACCAAGTACATCGTTTGCAAACTCAACGAATTGAGTTACCCCCAGATCCCTGTAAAATCCCAAAGAAATATCAAACCCAAAACCGAATCCTGCAGGTCTTCAGCCTTGAACTATCAACTTTCATAAAGATTCCCCCAGGTCTTCAGTAAACAGCGCTTTGAAACTACTGTCGACTTTAGATACCTGTATGTTTCCGTGCAAAACTCTTCACGCTAGCTGGAGAATTAATTAAAATCCTCAAATATGTGTCTGTGCAAAACATTCCACGCAGAACCGTTTGTATCACCAGAAAATCACAAACTCTACCACCTGTGATTGCGTTTAGAAATTTACCGAAGAAATTCAACATATGAAAATTTTTATCCCCCCATTTCTTTGGTAAAATCTCTAAACCTTAACAGATTCTTTCCACTTCAAAGAAACTGTCGTCAATTTCACATAACAAATTCTCTCCACTGAGTAAAATTTATCTTCAAATGTTCACCAATTCCCTCCACTGAGTGGAACTGTCATCAATCTTCATTGAATGTTCTCGGTTCCGAAAAATCACGAAAACGACTTTCTTCTTTGCATATTCTAGTTGAATAAGAACGTCCCCTAGTACCCCGTAGGATCCGACTTGTATCCCTCCAAAGACTTTGTGAACTCGTTAGGACCGGTATTGACATTCTAGGTTCATTCATTCGTTACCAAATGCGAGAATATGACAATAAACAAAAATATTTCTTCGTTGCATATTCTAGTTGATAAAGAAATTTCGCCTAGTACCCCGTAGGATCCGACTTGTATCCCTCCAAAGACTTTGTGAACTCGTTAGGACCGGTATTGACGTTCTAGGTTCATACGTTCGTTTTCAAATGCGAGAATATGACAATAAACAAAATGCTTTCGAACATTTACGAATAACCGATAACAATCATAAATATTGACGTGCGGAAGTGAACATACCGTTTTTGTTTTTGGCCCATAATAGTCAAGTCACCAAAATTTAACGTTTGCATCGGTAACCGTGACTACCCCACAATTTTCAAAATATCATCATCTTTTGTTTTCATCATGCCGCATCATCCCGCGCGCTTCCGAACCCGTACGGATTTGGCGTCGACATTTAGACGGGTTCAAAACAACTTCACGAACACCCAACCCCACTCCCACTAGTAATTTGTTTACTCAAACAAATAAACTAATGAAAAGATATCCATTATAGAAGGTCCATTAGAAATCCAATACCCATAAAAACTTCATTTTTAGGTGAGCCCATCACTTTATTGGCCCATCATCATTCAATAGAAATCCAAGACGTTTAAGACCTTTAGGTGAGCCCATCATGAATGTCAAACCCAATACACTCCATGTCTCAAACATTGGATGTCCACCAGAAGCCCTAGCCGCAAAATACATCCAGCTGACATCACATTCACAGCAAATCGTCATTTTCCAGCTGGGCCATACAATAATTATAAAATTCCAAGCCCACAAATTTTGTTTCGTAGTCCACTGGTACAGCTCATCAACATTATCTTCTAGGTTTGACTTCTTCTACTTCATCGATAAACAACAACTCCAGCAGCCCTTTTTCTCTGGATCCTTCGAAACATCCTGATCTTTCGAAACAGAAGATATATGCTGGATCCTTCGATACACAACATATGCTGGATCCTTCGAAATATGCTAGATCCTTCGAAACTGTCTGATTTTTCGAAATATGTTGGATCTTTCGATACACAACATATGCTGAATCCTTCGAAACTGTCTGATCTTTCGAAATATGCTGGATCTTTCGATACACAACATCTGGATCCTTCGAAGTTGTTGAGGATGAGGATGATGATGATGATCTTTCGAAGTTGTTGAGGGTGAGGATGACCCTTCGAAATCTGTCTGATCTTTCGAGCACCCCTTTACATCTTTCGAAATATGAAGCTGCCAAGAACATCAAGAACACAGCCTCTGTGTAATTTTGCAGATTTGACGAAACACTTTGTATTCAATTTTTGATGATGATAACTTGAATATTTAGGTGAAAAACATAAAACCCAACACTCGTTTCAGCACAGATCTGAATATTCGGGTCCAGATCTGAGTTTTTCTCATTTTCACCCAACCTTTCTTCTTGAACAAAAATCACTAAAATCACAGATCTAGAGCACATGTGACTTAGTAAACGGTTAGATTTACTAAATCGGGCACCATGGCTCTGATACCAATTGTAGGAACGTGTTTCGGGACCGAAACCGTGATTTTCATGATTATGTTCATAGACAGGAGAGATTAGAGATGATAAACAAACAACTTTGTATTAATCCGGTAGTAAAACATTACAAATCGGCCCGATTATATGATAACCGAACTAATACCAAAGGAGTATACATCCGGGGAGAGACCAAGTGGTGATCTCTCCCGGTGAGGTCTCAAACCTCCTCTAACTCTCTTCATGTTGCAAATGGCAAGGGTTTTCTATTTATAGTCACACCCCTTGTCTTGCAAACACACACGGTCAACCGAATAACCCTCTCGTTTGACCACTTCAAACGAGCGGGTCTATACACGTTCGATAGACCGTTTCACTAACTATTACAAATTCAGCGTAAATAATAACTAATCTATTCGACAAGCATCGGACACAAAATCTGCATCAACACATTTTGATCTTCATTAAAAGAGAGGAAAAAGAAAAAAAAATAGCTGAATGTTAACTAAAAAATTTGACTAGATTTTGCTTTTAGATGAAAATGGAAACAAAATTGAAACCACAGGGACTCAGATTCAAAAGTTTTGAGTTTAGGATTAAACCGACAAAAATGACCAAACCTTAGGGACCATTTTGATAGTTTACTCTTTTCCTTATTTTTAGTAAGTTTGAATTTTAAAATCTAGAGTTAAATACCATTTTAGTCCCTGTGGTTTGTGCCATTTTTCTAGTTTAGTCTAAATGTTTCAATTTTCGCCTCTAGGTAAAAACAATGTTTCACCGTTGCCATATTAGTCTACTTGGTTAACTTTATCCATTTTTTCTGTTAACGATAAGGGCAATTGGGTCATTTTATATGTTATTTTGTTAAATAGAAGGGCAATTCGGCCATATAAAATGACCGAATTGCCCTTTTCGTTAACAGAAATAATGGATGAAGTTAAACAAGTGGAATAAAATGGCAACGGTGAAACCTTTTTGGACCCATAGACGAAAAATTAAACCTTTGGACTAAACTGGAAAAAAGACCCAAACCACATGGACTAAATTGGCATTTAACTCTAAAATCTATTTATGTTAATTTTTTCGTTTAGAAAAAATTAACATAAAAACTGAATTCTAGTTAGAGTTAACTTCTGTTTTGTTTTTTGTGATTTGGTCATTTTAATGGTTTTATTCCAATAATTTACTATGTTTTTTTTTCCCAATCAGCTCCCTAACACTAACTCCATCTAAAGTGTTTGTTAACTATAAAGGTATTTGGTAGGCCTGCAAACGAACCGAACGAACACGAACAAGACCTTGTTCGTGTTCGTTTGTTAAGAAATATACGTGTTAGCGAACCGTTCACGAACACTTATCGAACGAGATTTTATGTTTGTGTTTGTTTGTTAAGGAAATGAACTTGTTCGTGTTCGTTTGTGTTTGTTTGTTAATTTTAGGCAACGAACAAGAACAAACGTTGACGAACACAAATGATCACAAACTAATGTTCATGAACACAAATGGAAACAAACAAACACAAACAATCGTTCATGAACAGAATATATAATACACTGTTACTTATTAGATATTTAATTTCTCGGAATTTTTAAGTATTTAAATAAATATAAAAACTAAAAACACTAATGAACTATCGAACACAAACGAACGAACACGACCTCTGTTCATGTTTGTTTGTTTAACTAAACTAACAAAATTTCTTGTTCGTGTTCATTTGTTTAATAAACAAACGAACTTCCTGTTGAACAGTTCACGAACTCTTCGCCGAACATTTGGTTCGTTTGCAGCCCTAGTATTTGGGTAATTTTACATATAACTAATTAACTATCATTATTAATTCCTTAATTCTGTATATACGCCAGATTTTTAATAGTATTTTGTTTTTGGTAAATTTACATGTAACCTTTTGTTTCTCTTTTTCTCACACCTCGATCCTCTTTACCAGCCCTCACAATCACCTACCATCACCTCCTGTCGCCCCCCACCACAACGCGACCACCACCGCAACCACCACGCGACCACCGCCCTTCCCACTAATATGAAGAAGATGAGGATTCTGATGGTGTGTTTAGTTTGGCTAAAAAGGGCACGATGGCACACCTTGCGAGGAACATGGCACACCTTGCGAGGAACATCAGAGGATCTGGTGAGTCTGGGTTTTGCGATGACGGACAAGGATTAAGGTTGCTCAGGCCACGAAGAAAAAAACAATGGTGTTTTGGACAACCACAACCGTACCCTATCCATCGCTGACATCTTCCCCAAAACCAAAACCCACCGTCGTCATAACCACCCCCACCACCTACCGTAATAGATAATTAAATACTTATATGTTAAAGTATCGAAATACCCCTACTTTTAACTAAAGGATTTATGTGAGTTAGAGCCGTACAGTAAACCGGCAAACAAAATGGTAATATCACATAGCAAAATGTCACTTTTTAAACTATTAGAGTAGAACCATTAAAATAACTAAACCATAAGGAGCAAAACGGAAGTTAATTCTTCTAGTTATTACTTAATTAATCAAATAAAGAATTCTGCTGAACTATTTAACTATCACGATTACTTTATCGGATACTTTAAATTAAAGTATTTTAATAACAACTAGTATCTAGGACATGTGCTTTGCGGCAGCGGGACCGGTAAACCTAACAAAAAGTAGATGTAAAAACAATGAGCCACGTAAACACATTTCGACCGAAACGTAAAATATTAAAAAAGAATAACTAAGTCGACTTAGGACCCGTGTGTTGCGACGGGGCCGTAAAACCGTAAAAACATACATTGAACCACACATGCGTGTTATAGCTTATACCGAGTCTAAGTGAAGAAAAGGAAAATTACAAAAAAAAAAAAAAAAAAAAAAAGAAAAAAAACATGACCAACAAAGCACAATGTAAAACCACAAAAAACATAAACTTGTATTTAAAAAATTGAATAGTAATATTGTTGATAAAACTTAACGTCTACATAAGGAAAATGAGAGTATAAACGTAAAACTGAAACTTAAAAATTTAAGGACTAAAGAGCTACATGATATATAAAGTGTAAGGGTAACCACTTGAATCTTAAAAAAAGGAAAAAGAAAAGATAACCATTTTGCTCACTTACATTAAAAAAAAAAAAAAACTTAATTCACCCACATGTGACCCATGACCTACAAAATTGAATACTTTTTTTAAGACATAACATAAATTTGCAAATTAATATATAGAAAATAATTACAATAAATGGGGTGATTAAATAATGGGAGCCTTCTTCAGTGTCCATGTTTTATATTGATTTTAAAAGTAATTATTGTTGTTCAAGGCTAGCATCCAAAGTCCAAACATTAGGTTTTTTTTTGAAAGGTGTGAATTATTCGCGAATGTCGGGAGGTCTAGCATACGTTGTCTTAATCGGGTCCGCGCTAGAGAGCCCCCTCGCATAATAGATCCCCAATTTAAACCCCTCAATGAGAAACCCCTATCACCCAGACTCGAACTTAAGACCTGGAGGGGAAAAGTCACCCGGACCCACCACCTATGCGTGGCCACCACTAGAGCACTAGTGATGGTTAACATTAGTTTTTTTTAATATTCAAAATCATGTGTTTATTAAAAACCGAAGGGTTTAAGCAGTTGATAGTTATAAAAATGATAAAGTTACAAACAAAACAACAAACGTCTAGTATAAAGGAGTATTTAGAAATTTATGAATTGTCTTTTTTACTTTCATTTTTTTTGTTGTTGTAGCAGTAAAAAAATACTTCAATTTTGTGAGTTTTATATTTTTATTTATTTTTTATTATACAACCCCATGTGTAATACATGGTTCTAATGGTCTATAACCTAGTATCATTTGTAAACATATACATCCAATTCTTTTATTAATTAACATTATCTATATATTAATTTTCAACTTTGGTTTGCAATGTTAATTTTGACATACTTGGTTGTACCCCACTTTGTCTTTGTGTTGCATTTTAAGTTGTAACTTTGACATACTTGGTACGCCTCACTTGGTTTTCTTATTGTTTTTTTTTTTTTTTTAGTTTTAACCTCAATATTTTTACATCTTTTACATTTTTACCTCTAATACGTTTTTACTTTCAACTTTGGTGTCTATACTTTTCATCTTTTGCAATTTACATTTTAGTCAATTTAGCAAGTTAACATGCCTCAACGTATGCGAAAATCCTAAATCGACTTAGTTATTATTTTATATGTTTTACATTTCACATGTATGGTTTAACGTTTTTATGTTTACTTTTCTTTTGGTTTGGTTTTATTTTTTGTTTTTGTTTTTTTATACGAGTTTGTCCTGTGTTGGTAGTTGTTGACCGGACATTGATGCTAATTGATATGGTTTTACCCCTAAATACTAGTGTTACTTATTTACGTTTTTTAATAGAACATATTATGAATTGAATTACATCATTTAGTTATTACCTATTTCAAAACTTCTTATTTTTGGAAATCAGTTATACTAATTTTTTTGAATAGCATATTTTACTAATTTAATTATGTGACATGTTATCTAGTCAAGGATTAAAATCTATATTGTTGTTTTCTTGTTAATTTTGTTTCATTTTTTTATTCTGCCATATATGACTGTTTTAATGCATTCATAAACATATACTGAAGGAAAAAAAAATGACAAAAATAACTATATAAAAAACTCACTAATATTTATAAACTACATTACACCACCGTTTTTTGTAAGTATTTTCTCCGACCATAGAGCATGGGATTGGAACTATTATTAATGGCGCACCTCACTCTCTCTCTATTGATCTGGCTCTTACGGATTCCTTCCAATTTTCATATAAGTATTGCGCCTCTCATCCAATGGCCCAGATCCAATCTTACATACACGTCGCCTTAGGCGCAAGTTAGTGCCAGCCCCACCAGTTTTTGGTCTTCTTTCACATTCAATCAAAGCTAAAAGGAATAGAAAATGACGATATTGTCTGGTTCATTTTTTTTTTCTTAAGGAGTATTAATATTGCTACTCCTTGGGTTTTCTAAATGTGCAAGTATAACCCATCAATTATTCTCTTTTCACATGATCCACCTAACTACCATGTTTCTCCAGCTTGGGAACTTATGAGATATAACAAGTTCTCTCTTTTTAGTTCTTCGTGTATGTTCTCATAGAAGTTAGTTTTAATCAATTTTTTCACCATTGTTTGGCGAAAAAAAATTATGGGTAATGTATTGTTGTATATTTTTATACAATTTTATTTCACAACAACAATCATACCTAGTAAATCCCACAAATAGCAATATTAGCAACCAATATTATTTCACACATATTCTTTTGTGATAGTATCATAGTATTATTTACTACCATACAATTATTATAATCATTATCAGAAAGTAATAATAAACGAAATGAAAATATGTGAATAAGTAGGTATAAACGTAGTGCTAAAGGTGTGCATAGTCCGCCTAAAGTGAACTAATCAAGACAAAGCAATTTGACTGTTCTAAGGATCATCTAAATCTCAATGGTTTGAGGGTTAATTGTTGGATATGAGAGTGTGTGATATTGTGTGTTTTTGATACAACAGTTTAAAGGAATAAGAAACGCAATCAAACATTGATAATAAAAACATCATTTACACAACTGGATTTGAGAATGATTGTAGAACGATTTTGATTAATATTCAAATGTTTCTGTAAAATCAGTTAAGCACATAATCTCTCTCTCAGCAGGCGCACACACTCTCTCTCTCTTTAAGTTTTTCTGCTTTTCAGCTTTTAGAGTTATCTAATTACATATACTGACTGAACTAGTTATAAAGGAAAGAACTGTTGGCGACGTAACTATGGAAGTGACCCTTAACAACTCATTAAATGGTGTAACTAACGACACTTTGTAAAATTGTTGGACAGTTTTTGAAACCATTGTTACATTGAAATTACGAGTTTTTCTCAAAAGGATGTTGTGGAGAAACTTATTTATCAAAATGGGTACTTTAAAAGATATTTACCAAAATATGTGTTTTTTAAATAGTTACTTTTTCTCTCTCCTAATTTTGTTGGGGAAAAATAATTTCCTTTTAAAATATATTATTTAAGAAGAATTAATTAAAAGTTTCTCTTAAAATTAAAAAAAAAAACATTTTGTATGTATCATGAAATTTTATAAATGGATTTTTTAATTCTTATATAAACGTTTTCTTTAAAAAAAATTATAATGTTTAACTAAATGAAACTTTTATATTCTTTCACATATACTCCACTAACACTCTTTCTTTATAACAAATTTTGTTTTTCATTTTTTATGCTTTAATATTAAAGTACGTTTTTGGATAATTTAAATTTAAAATATATAATAAGAAAACAAATCTAATTTCTGAAACCATTTTATTAAAAAAAAAACTCTATCAACCAGAATTAAGAATATTCACGGGTTGGCACAAATACGGCCCGTTTTAACCTGAATTTATTTATTTTTTTGCATATTAAATCTCTAATTTTAAAAATACAAATTTGTAAAAAATTCACATTTTAGTTATAAAATTCTACATCGTCTATATAAATTTGCATAGTAAATGTAAAAACTTGGTAAATAGTTTAAAAGTAAATAATTGTTTTACACCAAGCTAAAATAAAATAACGAATATGAGCCAAAAAAACACATTTGTAAATTATTTCAAACTTAGCAAAAAAAAAAAAAAAAAAAAAAAACGCATTTTTAAATTGTTTCAAACTTAGCTACACGAAAGAATGAATTTCTGTAAATGCTACGTATATGTATATAAGCCAAAAAAATGTCACACCCTGACTTTTGCGGAAGCGTGAGTTTATTTGGTGTGATTTTTTAATACCATAGCATAATCACAACAATGCTATATGAAAGTAAAACCATGATGTTCATCCATTCATTCAAGTTTAAAAAGTTAACACGGCAACATTGTTTTTAAAAAGTCGACACAACAATCAAATACAACCATGACATAATAAAAACATGTTCAACGACATAACAAAAGACTTGACTAAAAATACAGTTTAAGGCTTGTGACCCGTCCAGGCAAAGATCACATTTCCTAAACTTGGATGACATCATTATTCCTACGCAGCTTGAAGTGATGCATACCGTGCCAGATCCACTAATTTCCTGAAATACATGTAGTTTGAAAAATCAACAAAAAGTTGAGCGAGTTCATGTAAAAGTGAGTATGAATAAACCTTTAAAGTATGTATAAAAGTCCCTAGTATGTAGCAATAAGGAAAAATAGATCACCAATGGGTTGCAAGGCCACTGGTATGTGTGAGAAAGTGCAGGGAAACTCAAACCTAGCAAATTTGTTACCGGGCTTCGGCTGTAAGACACAGTCACTTCTATGGGCCTCCCCGGCCTCACGGGTGTGGGCTCGCTACACCCATATAGATCTATTACTCTTGTGTCCCTCGGTCCTACAGCGAGGATTAATGGCCTCAAGTGTTGTACCCACCCCTCACATGATCTAGTAGTATAAACCCTCCCTATGCTAACCATACCATGTAATAAAAGTTTGTAATAATTGTCGCATGTATTTCACCCCCGAAGTATAAAACTGAAAACAGTAAAGAGAAAATGGGGACAGGAACTCACAGAAGTGCGTATCCAGAAACGTCAATCTCCAACTCTATCTGCTGCGTGACGACCTACACGTACTAATGCCTATTAGACGGATGGGCCGTGCCTTGGCTTAAGGTTTAACGTTTTTGGGAAATAGTTAGACAACTATTTCGTATTCACACTTCTTATTTATTTTATAAGTATATTTCCTTCCCAAGGATGGGGGTAGTAATACATGTATACTAAAAATTCCGAAAATATATTTTTTAAGTCTAACTTGAAAAATATATTTTAATCACTTGTCAAAAATGTTTTAAATTCCAAAATATATATACTTTTCCCAAAAATATTATATTTTACTTCATACATTTTCCAAAATAATACTTTATCAAAATATACGTATAAGAGTAGTTTTCCGAAAAATGCATAACTTACGTTTTAAAGTTCGCCTTGTAACAATAATTATTTTGTGAGAGCGTTGATATTATTTTGGAGTTTTATTTTCACAGTATTTTCAAGTTATATTATTTTTACCCTAAAAATAATATATCTAGTTTCAAATAATAAGCAAACAATCACACAAGAGTTTTATTATAAAATATATATTCAATATATATATTTATCAAATTTTATTTACGAAAATCCACCTCCGGTACTTGGTATTTTTGAAATAAAAATCATGACGAAGTTTATTTTGAAAACCAAGTTAAAAATATATTTGTAACCATTTGTTATAAAAATATTTCTAAGTGTTATATTTTTAGATAAATTTCGCCAGAGTTTCCTCTGTAAATGGAGGTGTCCATGCTTTTAGCATATCATTTTCTATTGAAAAATCAATCAACAATATATACGATCTTCAATCACTAATCTTGACAATAATAAGCCTAAATCATAAACTCATGAACTTGAAGGTTTATAAAAAATATGTAGTAAATTACCATCATACTTAGTAGGTCTTGTTATCTTTAAAAATATGATTAGTTTCTTGAAAACTTTATTTTTAAAGAATTTGAAGTTTCACAACTTCTAGTCATGATTTACAAAAATATTTCTTTGTTAAATTTTCTTGTTGCACAAGTGTTCACACACTTGTTTACTTACTAAAAATGCTTTTACTTCATACAAGATCCGGGTTATAACAAAGCTAGTATTTTTCACTTGTAGATCTTTAGATCTACAAGTTTATAACCTTATTTTTCAAGAAAAATTATATTTGTTCAAGCATCAAGTTCATGGGTGGATGGTTTCATCATCCTTCATATTT
This sequence comes from Helianthus annuus, assembly GCF_002127325.2. Lineage (NCBI taxonomy): Eukaryota > Viridiplantae > Streptophyta > Magnoliopsida > Asterales > Asteraceae > Helianthus > Helianthus annuus. The sequence goes on along the minus strand of NC_035441.2, from coordinate 161,581,651 downwards.
CTAACACTTACATCTTACTAGTTCATGTTCTTGAACATGATCTAGTATGTCTAGATGATGATCCATCCTACTTCTACTAACAAACAACATCAAATAATCATAACTACACAAGATCAACATGATTTACCCATATATCTTCCCTTTATCCACTCATTATCTCTTTATGTTTCAAGATTTAGTTTATGTTCATTAGTGTTCTTAACATTTAATCATTCTATCATCTATTAACCACTAAATACAAGAACAAGATGATGTTTTAGAGCACTTACTACTAGCACAAGGCTAGGGGAGAAACAAGACGTAAAAGTGGTGGATAAAAGAAAACTAGAGTGGTCCTTGAGCTTCCGAGTGCACCAAGCTTGTTTGTTGAACCTCTTGCACCTTTGAGTGTATGAAATTGGCTTGAATGAAACTTGATGGTGGGTGTATGGTGGTGATGGTGTTCGGCCGCAAGCAAGGGAAGGAGGAAAGGAGAGAAGGTTTGATGTTGTGATGGTTGGAAGTGAGAGAGTGATGATCTTATGTGCATATATATAAACCAATTTTCTCTATTATCCAACATATAAAGTGTTACTAATCTACCAACATGAGCAATTAAAATAATCAAAGAAAATAAGAGTGGGTCACCTCTTGGTGACCGTCAAGTAGGGGGGGGGGTAGGGGGTTGGGTTGTGATGATTTAGTTAGGATATAGTTAGAGTTTAAAGTGTTTAGTTAGGATATTAAGGTGTGTGTTATAATATAAGGTGTGTTAGGGTGTTCGGGGACCCTAACTGGCTCAGAAAAGTAAAAACAGTGTATTTGGCAAAATTTTTATGTTCCGGGTAGAGTCTGGTAGTTCGATTGGATATTGATCCGTTAAAGTGCTAAATAAAACTATAAAGTGTCTTTTATATTTATTTTTAGTGACACATTAAATTTCCAACACTTTGGAAAGTGTCTAGGACTATTTTGCCAAGTTTTTGCACTTTACTAGCATTGTTAAATGCTGAATTTTGGTATTTAGTGCCGAAGTTTGCACTTTAGGTATGTTTTAGGCACTTCCGGTCACTATAACTATCACCTAGTGACGCAGTTTTATGGTCCTCACCTCCCTACACTCCCTACTAGTGTAGTATTCTATTCCTGGCTCACACTGGCCTCCAAAAACAATGTCTGTTTAGTGCTGGCATTGTCAGCATGTTTACTGGGTTATCCGCTCATTGTGCTAACTGTGCTTTGTGCATCAAGGTTGTCACTAATGTTTGTGTGTAAATAATAAAGTGATAGTATAAAAGGTGATGCATGAGTATGTATGTATCAGAAATCAGAAAGCAGTTTAATCATAATTGTAATCAAGCACAGTAATTAAGCACTAATTAAATATTAATTAATTTGTACAGATACCTAGATTTGTGAGGGTTGTCACATTCTCCCCTCGTTAAGAAAATTTCGTCCCGAAATTTTAGGCTCTGCTTCTAGATGCAGGGGTCTTTGGAAATAAATGGGGGTACTTTTCTTTCATACGATCCTCACGTTCCCATGTGAATTCTGGACCATGTCTTGCATTCCATCGAACTTTGACGAGCTTGACACTACTCCTGCGTGTTTTGTTTATCTTCCAATCCGTAACCTCAACGGGTTCTTCGACAAAGTGGAGCGTGTCGTCAATATGAATTTCGTCAGCAGGAATGACAACAGTCTCTTGACTCGGACTCTTCTTCAGGTTTGATACATGGAATGTATCATGAACACCATTGAGTTCCGCAGGAAAGTCCAACTTGTATGCTACCAGTCCAATTCTTTCAAGAATATTGAATGGACCAATGTAGCGCGGATTCAACTTCCCACGCTTTCCAAAGCGTGCCACACCCTTCCAGGGTGAAACCTTCAACAATACCATGTCTCCCACTTCGAACTCCAGAGGTTTCCTTCTTCGGTCCGCATAACACTTTTGACGATCGCGAGCCGCCTTGATGCGTTCTCGGATCTTGCAATCTTGTCTGTGGTTTCCTGGACCACTTCAGGACCAACTAATTGTCTATCACCTGCGTCAGCCCAATAAATCGGTGATCGACATTTGCGTCCGTATAGAGCTTCGAACGGTGCGGCTTGAATACTTGCGTGATAACTATTATTGTATGAAAATTCGACCAATGGTAGGTGAGTGTCCCAACTTCCACCTAAATCCATTATGCAAGCTCGCAGCATGTCTTCTAATGTCTGAATCGTTCGTTCACTCTGTCCATCCGTTTGTGGGTGAAAAGCGGTACTCAGGTTCAACTGAGATCCGAATGCTTCTTGAAAAGACTGCCAAATTCTGGACACAAATCTTCCGTCTCTATCAGAGATGATCGAGAGAGGTACTCCATGTCGTGCAACGATCTCTCTCATGTATATCTCAGCAAGTTTGCTTGTGTTGTCTTTTTCTCTGATTGGCAAGAAATGAGCAGATTTTGTCAACCGGTCTACTATTACCCAAATAGTATCGTGACCTTTGGGCGTTCTTGGCAGTTTCGTTATGAAATCCATCGAAATATGTTCCCATTTCCATTTGGGTATTTCAGGTTGCTGCAGAAGTCCTGAAGGCTTCTGGTATTCGGCTTTTACATTGGCGCACGTTAAACACTTGCTAACATAAACTCCAACATCACCTTTCATCCTTGGCCACCAGTAGAAATCCTTAAGCTCTTGGTACATCTTATCCGCTCCTGGATGGATAGAGTACCATGACTTGTGAGCTTCATCGAAAATAACCTTTCTCAAACCACCAAACAGAGGAACCCAAATCCGTTTCATGAAACATAAAGTTCCTTCCTCGTTTGGTACCAACTGCTTCTCCATCCCACGGAGATATTCGTTCTCAATATTCCTTTCTTTGAGAGCTTCCTTCTACGCGGCACGAATGCGTAGTGAGAGATCTGTCTGGACAATCATTTCCAAAGCCCTAACCCTTATGGGTTTGATCCTTTCCTTTCGACTTAGGGCATCGGCGACCACATTCGCCTTCCCTGGATGATACTTGATCTCGCAGTCGTAGTCGTTCAACAATTCGACCCAGCGTCTTTGCTTCATGTTAAGCTCCTTTTGGTCGAATATGTGTTGCAGACTCTTATGATCCATGAAGATTGTACATCACGTACCATACAAATAATGTCGCCAAATCTTCAGTGCAAATACCACTGCGCCTAACTCCAAGTCGTGCGTGGTATAATTCTTCTCATGAACCTTCAACTGGCGTGACGCATAAGCTATAACTTTTTATCGCTGCATTAACACACAACCTAAGCCTTGACGCGAAGCATCACAATACACCAGGAAATCATCCGTTCCTTCGGGTAGCGACAAGATTGGTGCATTGCAAAGCTTGTCCTTCAACAACTGAAACGCTTCTTCTTGTTTGATTCCCCAATCAAACTTCTTATCTTTCTGTGTGAGGGAAGTCAAAGGTTGAGCAATTTTTGAGAAATCCTCAATGAATCTTCGATAATAACCAGCCAAACCTAAGAACTGTCGGATCTCGGTTGGCGTCTTTGGAGTCTCCCAATTCTTTATCGCTGCAATCTTTGTGGGATCCACGTGGATTCCGTTTCCATTAACCACATGTCCAAGAAATTGGACTTCACGTAACCAGAACTCGCACTTCGAGAACTTGGCATACAGCTTTTCCTTTTTAAGTAGCTCCAAAATAGCTCTTAAGTGTTGTTCGTGTTCGTCCTTCATCTTCGAATAGATCAAAATATCATTGATGAACACAATCACGAACTTGTCGAGGTACGGCTTACAAACTCTGTTCATTAAACCCATAAAAACAGCTGGCGCGTTTGTCAACCCAAACGACATCACCAGAAACTCGTAATGTCCATATCGTGTTCTAAAAGCAGTCTTGGGAATACTTTCCTCTTGGATTCTCAACTGATGATAACCTGATCGCAATTTGATGTTTGAGTAGAAACTTGAACCTTGCAGCTGATCGAATAGATCATCAATTCGTGGCAGAGGATATCTATTCTTGATTGTCAACTTGTTCAGTTCCTGATAGTCGATACACATACGAAAACTACCATCCTTCTTCTTAACAAATAAAACTGGAGCTCCCCAAGGCGAGAAGCTTGGTCTGATGAATCACTTGTCTAACAGCTCCTGGAGCTGTGTCGACAACTCCTGCATCTCCGAAGGCGCAAGTCGGTAAGGTGCCTTAGCCAAAGGCGCGGCGCCTCGAACTAAGTCAATGTGGAACTCCACTTGCCTTTGAGGTGGAAATCCTGGCAAGTCTTCTAGGAAAACTTCAGGATATTCCCTTACCACTGGGATGTCTTCGATCTTCGGCTCAGCAGCTTCTTTATCCACGATGTGTGCCAAGAAGGCAACACATCCCTTCTGTAAACACTTTCGAGCTTTCAGACAGCTGATGATTCTCAAAGGCGTATCACGCTTCTCTCCGTGAACCACGATCGTTTCTCCATCTTCTATTGGGATGCGAATGGTCTTCTCGTGACAAACAATCTCGGCTTTGTTGTTTGACAACCAATCCATCCCTACTACCACGTCGAGGCTTCGTTGTTTGACAACCAATCCATCCCTACTACCACGTTGAAGCTTCCCAACTCGACCGGTAGTAGATCCAAAGTGAACTCGCGTTCTCCCAGTTCAATTACACATCCTCTAACGACTTCATTTGCTTCAACTAGCTTTCCATTAGCCAGTTCAATTGAGTACGGTACATCTAACTTACTAGCAGTTAACCCAAGCATATTCTTAAATTCTAATGATACAAAGCTATAGTCGGCACCAGTATCAAACAGAACAGATGCAAAGCGTTGATTTATAGGGAACGTACCAGTGACAACGTTGGGATCCTGGCGCGCTTCCCTTGCTCCGATGTTAAACACTCTTCCACGGGCTTGGTTCAGCTTTGGGCATTCCTTCTTAAAGTGCCCAACTTCTCCACAATTAAAACAGCCCGGTCCTTGACCATTACCACCTCCGTTTCCAGCTTGAGTGTTGTTTTGGTTGCGATTCCCATTCCCAGCTTGATTCACAATGTTTCCACGGTTTCCATTTCCGCTGTTTCCTCCTTGCTGGCGGTTTCCATTACCATTCCCATAACCTCGATTACCAGTACGCCCAGCACCAGTTTCGGCCCAACACGTATCCTTCGTGTGGCTGTTCCTTCCACATGATTCACACTTCCTCAATCTGCATTGGCCAGTATGATGGCGCTGGCACGTATTACACTTGGGCAGAGTTCCCATATAACCCTTTCCTTTGTTCTCAACACCGGTTGCAGTTCTGGCCGGTGTGCTTGATTCACTCTTCTTGTTCACAATGCTTGTACCTTGCTTGAAGTTTGAACATTTCCTTTTATTTTCACCAGACGACTCCACATGAGTCTCTTTCTTCTTCTGCTCAGTAACAAAAAACTTGTTCAATCGAATAGCTTCCTCAGTAAGTGCCACACTAAGATCAATGGCTTCTGTGATGGTCGCGGGCTTGGAAGTAGTAACCATACTCATGATCTGAGGTGCCAATCCCCAGATAAAGCGCTCAATACGTTTAAACTCCGGTGTGACCATGTACGGCACTACATGGGACAAATCGTGGAATCTCTGAACATACTCTGCAATCTTGGGACCTTCCATTTTTAGGTGCCAGAACTCAGTCTCTAGCTTCTGAATTTCGGCACGTGAGCAGTACTTCCTTCTCATGAGCTCCTTCAGCTCATTCCATGACATCGCATAAGCAACAGCTTCACCCAAAGTTTGCACTTGCAAATTCCACCAAGATAGGGCTCCATCCAGAAACAGCCCTGAGATGTAGGTCACTTGTTGATCGGGAGCACACTTGCTCATTCTAAGAATAGACTCAGTCTTCTCATCCCATCTAACAAACGTAACAGTACCTCCTGTGGTGTCGAAATTCATGGGCTTGCAATCAAGAAATTGCTTGTAAGTGCACCCTGCACATACGTTTGACTTTACAAATGGTATTAGCGAACGTGCTATAAATATCCAAATGTATCATAGTATATCTCAAACGACTTAACATTACCATTGGGTGGATTGTTATTGCCGTGGTTGTGCGAGATATTTCCACTCGTTTCTGCATGAGAAGCAGCGTATTGTGCGATAACTGCAGCAATGATTCCTTGGAGTTCTGCCTCATTAGTGGGCATGCGCGGATCACGTCTTGGAGGCATCGTCTAAAAGATGTTTCACGTTGGTCAGGTCATAGTAAGTGAATAATATGAGTACGTAATAACATTCATCAAGCACATAACATCTCATGTTACAAATTAATCAAGCACATAATATCACATGTTATAGAATATAAACAATCAATCCAACATCACATATAATGAGAATACTGTGATTGCGCTATCATAAATCAAGACCACAGTACAATGTTTACAAGTTTTGTAACTGTATCGTACATCAAAAGTGACTAAGGGCCACATCGCCTTTGTCTAAACTGTCTAGTCAACTACAACAACAATCAAAAGCTAAACATCAAAAGTAATGTCATCAAAATGCGGTCTTCAAGAAGCTGTATAGTCAGCACAATCACGGTCTTCTCACCAAAAGTCTACCTGCGTCGAATCAAAATGCCTATGCTGAGGGCGGAGGAGGAGGAGGAAAACGAGAGTAATACAGGCGACGCATATGTAACCAATCCTCCTCTAAAGCACGACAGACGCGCAGCAAATATGCTATCTGCTGCTCAGAGGTCAAGAAACGGACGTCTGAATCAGGTGAAAGTGGACGAGGAGCGTGCGGTGCTGCAAATGGGGTTTGACAATGGCAAGGTGGTCGTGGAGCTCTCTCCAACTCATGTATACGACGGGTCAATGCCTCATGCTGTATCATCAAAGATGTAAGTATGTCCTCCGTAGAATACCCAACATGGTATGGGTGGTACGGATCAGACAATGGCATGATAGGGGGCGTAGTCCATAAAAATGGCTCGCTCGATGGAGTGAAAGATGGTGTAGTAGGTGGTGCAACATGGGGAAACTGAGATGTGAACGGAAAAGGTGATGACAGCATAGGTGGAGCATAAACAGACGGCTGCCTAGATGACCCCTCTCCAGGACGCAGCGGCGGTATGTCCTGAAGGAACGTAATAGGGAGAACAGTGCGGTGAGCGTCTGTGGTGTGTGGGGGAAACAACGGGATATCAATGGGTGCTGAAACGGGGGCTACTGGAGGTGTAACAGGTAACACAAATGGTGGGTAATCGTCATCGTCATCGATCCACCCGTTGTGGGTGTCGGCATATCGTGGATCTATATGAGCAGCAAAAGGCGCACGGTCATACAATACCGGCACAGGATCAGGAATCGGCGCATCAACAACTGGGTCATCCACCAACGGTGGAGCAACAACTGGTGGGTCAGCAATGGGTATATCGTCAACAAGAGGTGCAATGGCTGGTGGATCATCATGAACAGGGTCATGCTCTAATGTAGAATCAGGAGCAGCTACAGGCTCTGGGGCCACGACAGGCTCCGGGTCAACAAGATCCATATCAAAATCAGTTGGAATGTCAAACAAAGGATCAATAGGATCTACGGGCGCCTCTAAGGGCTGGTCCAAGTGAATGAACTCGATCTCCTGGTCAGGATCGAAATCAGGGGGAAAGACAGGATCAAAATCATCATCAACCTCGTGGTCAAACTCGAAGTCGTGTGCGGGACCGGGTGCAGCTGACAACGCCATGTCAGGATCGGCGTCTAAAGAGTGATGCTGCACTCCCTGAGTGTGTAAGGACGCAGATGCCACAGACTCAAAGGAATCTGGGATAGGTGAACCAACAGGAAGCTCCTCTGCAGGGGCCTCAGCAATGGGAAGAATGACGTCAGCAACAATAGGGGCCCCGCCCTCATGGTCAGCCTCAGGTAGGTCCTCCTCAAACAGATTGATGTCGTCGTCAGAAACAACATCGAGTGGCATGTCTACGACTGGAAAAGCAACAAGCGGTATAGGAGCAGGGATCACCGCAAGTGGTAAATCCCTGGCAGGAAGGCCATCAGCAGGCTCAACTCTGACGTCAGGCAGCGCGAACGGCTGGAAGTCATCGTCGTCATTGCTGGTGGTGTCGGATGTGTAGACCTCTCGCTCTGATGGAATCTCGTTATCTGATATGATCACCATGGGATCTAAGGTGTCCGAAACTCCTGTGTCTGAAGATGATGGCATGATGTCTGTAACACAACCACACATATGTACAAATAATCAACATAAGATCAAATAAACATGTAAGTCATCATAAAGCCAACAAGCAATTATCCTAGTCTTACTAGACTATCCTCCCAGCCTCTCAGACTAACTCCCTGGCCTCTAAGACCAAACCTCCCCAATCTCTAAGATTAGCCCCATAGTCTTCATGACTGAACCTTCCCAGCCTTTAAGGCTGAACCTCCCCAGCCTCTAGGGCTAAACTCCCTCAGTCTTTAAGATTGAACCATGAATTTTGAAAAAGTGCTCGTACTTTTTGTTCATAAAAATGTTTTGTGTCCTGGATCTGGACGTTTTAGTGTATGCAATGTAAAAATATTTTTGTGAGAGCCCTAGTGATCATAGTCTAGACTCGAGAAAGAATCCTAGTTCGCTATGATCGTTGCTCTGATACCAAGCTGTCACACCCTGACTTTTGCGGAAGCGTGGGTTTATTTGGTGTGACTTCTTAATACCATAGCATAATCACAATAATGCTATATGAAAGTAAAACCATGATGTTCATCCATTCATTCAAGTTTAAAAAGTTAACACGGCAACATTGTTTTTAAAAAGTCGACACAACAATCAAATACAACCATGACATAATGAAAACATGTTCAACGACATAACAAAAGACTTGACTAAAAACACAGTATAAGACTTGTGATCCGTCCAGGCAAAGATCACATTTCCTAAACTTGGATGACATCATTATTCCTACGCAGCTTGAAGTGATGCATACCGTGCCAGATCCACTAATTTCCTGAAATACATGTAGTTTGAAAAATTAACAAAAAGTTGAGCGAGTTCATGTAAAAGTGAGTATGAATAAACCTTTAAAGTATGTATAAAAGTCCCTGGTATGTAGCAATAAGGAAAAAGAGATCACCAATGGGTTGCAAGGCCACTGGTATGTGTGAGAAAGTGCAGGGAAACTCAAACCTAGCAAATTTGTTACCGAGCTTCGGCTGTAAGACACAGTCACCTATATGGGCCTCCCCGGCCTCACGGGTGTGGGCTCGCTACACCCAAATAGATCTATCACTCTTGTGTCCCTCGGTCTACATCGAGGACTAATGGCCTCAAGTGTTGTACCCACCCCTCACATGATCTAGTAGTATAAATCCTCCCTACGCTAACCATACCATGTAATAAAAGTTTGTAATAATTGTCGCATGTATTTCACCCCCGAAGTATAAAACTGAAAACAGTAAAGAGAAAAGGGGGACATGAACTCATAGAAGTGCGTATCCAGAAACGTCAATCTCCAACTCTATCTGCTGAGTGACGACCTACACGTACTAATGCCTATTAGACGGATGGGCCGTGCCTTGGCTTAAGTTTTAACGTTTTTGGGAAATAGTTAGACAACTATTTCGTATTCACACTTCTTATTTATTTTATAAGTATATTTCCTTCCCAAGGATAGGGGTAGTAATACATGTATACTTAAAATTCCGAAAATATATTTTTTAAGTCTCACTTGAAAAATATATTTTAATCACTTGTCAAAAATGTTTTAAATTCCAAAATATATATACTTTTCCCAAAAATATTTTATTTTACTTCATACATTTTCCAAAATAATACTTTATCAAAATATACGTATAAGAGTAGTTTTCCGAAAAATGCATAACTTACGTTTTAAAGTTCGCCTTGTAACAATAATTATTTTGTGAGAGCGTTGATATTATTTTGGAGTTGTATTTTCACAGTATTTTTAAGTTATATTATTTTTACCCTAAAAATAATATATCTAGTTTCACATAATAAGCAAACAATCACACAAGAGTTTTATTATAAAATATATATTCAATATATATATTTATCAAATTTTATTTACGAAAATCCACCTCCGGTACTTGTTATTTTTGAAATAAAAATCATGGCGAAGTTTATTTTGAAAACCAAGTTAAAAATATATTTGTAACCATTTGTTATAAAAATAATTCTAAGTGTTATATTTTTAGAAAAATTTCGCCAGAGTTTCCTCTATAATGGAGGTGTCCATGCTTTTAGCATATCATTTTCTTTTGAAAAATCAATCAACAATATATACGATCTTTAATCACTAATCTTGACAATAATAAGCCTAAATCATAAACTCATGAACTTGAAGGTTTATAAAAAATATGTAGTAAATTACCATCATACTTAGTAGGTCTTGTTATCTTTAAAAATATGATTAGTTTCTTGAAAACTTTATTTTTAAAGAATTTGAAGTTTCACAACTTCTAGTCATGATTTACAAAAATATTTCTTTGTTAAATTTTCTTGTTACACAAGTGTTCACACACTTGTTTACTTACTAAAAATGCTTTTAGTTCATACAAGATCCGGGTTATAACAAAACTAGTATTTTTCACTTGTAGATCTTTAGATCTACAAGTTTATAACCTTATTTTTCAAGAAAAATTATATTTGTTCAAGCTTCAAGTTCATGGGTGGATGGTTTCATCATCCTTCATATTTCTAACACTTACATCTTACTAGTTCATGTTCTTGAACATGATCTAGTATGTCTAGATGATGATCCATCCTACTTCTACTAACAAACAACATCAAATAATCATAACTACATAAGATCAACATGATTTACCCATATATCTTCCCTTTATCTACTCTTTTTCTCTTTATGTTTCAAGATTTAGTTTATGTTCATTAGTGTTCTTAATATTTAATTATTCTATCATCTATTAACCACTAAATACAAGAACAAGATGATGTTTTAGAGCACTTACTACTAGCACAAGGCTAGGGGAGAAACAAGACGTAAAAGTGGTGGATAAAAGAAAACTAGAGTGGTCCTTGAGCTTCCGAGTGCACCAAGCTTGTTTGTTGAACCTCTTGCACCTTTGAGTGTATGAAATTGGCTTGAATGAAACTTGATGGTGGGTGTATGGTGGTGATGGTGTTCGGCCGCAAGCAAGGGGAGGAGGAAAGGAGAGAAGGTTTGATGTTGTGATGGTTGGAAGTGAGAGAGTGATGATCTTATGTGCATATATATAAACTAATTTTCTCTATTATCCAACATATAAAGTGTTACTAATCTACCAACATGAGCAATTAAAATAATCAAAGAAAATGAGAGTGGGTCACCTCTTGGTGACCGTCGAGTAGGGGGGGGGGTAGGGGGTTGGGTTGTGATGATTTAGTTAGGATTTAGTTAGAGTTTAAAGTGTTTAGTTAGGATATTAAGGTGTGTGTTATAATATAAGGTGTGTTAGGGTGTTCGGGGACCCTAACTAGCTCAGAAAAGTAAAAACAATGTATTTGGCAAAATTTTTATGTTCCGGGTAGAGTCCGGTTGTTCGGTTGGATATTGATCCGTTAAAGTGCTAAATAAAGCTATAAAGTGTATTTTATATTGATTTTAGTGACACATTAAATTTCCAACACTTTGGAAAGTGTCTAGAACTATTTTGCCAAGTTTTTGCACTTTACTAGCATTGTTAAATGCTGAATTTTGGTATTTAGTGCAGAAGTATGCACTTTAAGTATGTTTTAGGCACTTCCGGTCACTATAACTATCACCTAGTGACGCAGTTTTATGGTCCTCACCTCCCTACACTTCCTACTAGTGTAGTATTCTATTCCTGGCTCACACTGGCCTCCAAAAACAATGTCTGTTTAGTGCTGGCATTGTCAGCATGTTTACTGGGTTATCCGCTCACTGTGCTAACTGTGCTTTGTGCATCAAGGTTGTCACTAATGTTTGTGTGTAAATAATAAAGTGACAGTATAAAAGGTGATGCATGAGTATGTATGTATCAGAAATCAGAAAGCAGTTAATCATAATTGTAATCAAGCACAGTAATTAAGCACTAATTAAATATTAATTAATTTGTACGGATATCTGGATTTTTGAGGGTTGTCACAAAAAATAGGTTTATTGTTTTTTCATTTAAGCATTTTATTGAAAAAGCTAACATATAATGTTGGTATGATTATTAGAACACATTTAAAAAGTTAAAGAAAAATTATAAGAAAACTGTATAAAAATTAAAAAATCCGTTTATAATATTTCATGATACAAACAAAATGTTTTTTTCTTTAATTTTATTAGAAACTTTTAATTAATTCTTGTTAGATAACATATTTTTAAAAGGAAATTATTTTTACCTAATAAAATTAGGAGAGAGAAAACTTAACTATTCAAAAAACACCCATTTTTGTAAATATTTCTCAAAGTACCCATTTTATATATAAATTTTTCCACGACACCCTTTTAGGAAAAAACTCTTGAAACTACTGCCTAAACAAAGAAAACAACTGGATGTCCAAAACTGCTAGAAGGGTTTCAGCACTTTGGAAATCAGTACCTCTTGTCTTTTGTTAACTTGTTGACTTGGTCTTCTAGTCTTCAGCTTTGACTTGTTGACTTAGTTGTTGACTAGTTGACCCAACACTTTTACATCTTAGCACTTTGTACTTGTCTTCAATATTGTTTGATGCAGCAGTGCTAGTTCTGTTTGAGTAGTTTGGGCAGTTGTTTAGGAAGCCTTTAAAGGGTGAAACTTCTGGACTTATGCTTGTACTTTAAGTTATTCCATTAAACAGTGTGAAAATGGTTTCCTTAGGTTTTGGCTTTCATTATTACCAGATCTTACATAACCCAACAATAATTCTTATTAGAATTTCATTTGGTTTATCAATTAATCTAAATTAAAATAAACATGTCGAACCAAACCATATATCAATAATATTTTAAGGAAAGGGTATGACTTTATCTCCATATACCTTAGTCTATTCTTTTATGTAACCTAAACTATTATACCTTTGGTTATAGATGCTATAGTAGTTGGTTTATAGAATTCCAATAGAATAAACCAAAAGTTGTATTGATTTAAAGGAATAAAATAGATTTAGAATCTGACACCATAAGTTAAATGTTGGTTTAAAAATTTGAGTAAATTGCAATTTACCTCCGTATGGTTGTTCGGAAGTCAAAGGTGGCTTCCCTAATCGCAAAAAGTTGCCACCTGACCCCCTATAGTTTCATGTTTCTCCAATATGAGTCCCAGTAGTATAACGACACATCTATGTTTCGTTAAAACACAAACGAGAGATGTTAGGGGTGAGGGTATTATGGCCTTTTTACCCATTTATCTTACCTAATACCCAATACATCCTCAAACTTTACAAAACAACACCGATTACGTCCCTGTACTTCCTAAATGCTTGAAACCTAACCCACCCTGAACATCCAGTGACAATCGATGTTCCGGTGAAAATCCAGTGAAAATGGTGACCATTTTTTACGAGTATAGAGAGCGAATCTGTAACATGTAATCCTTTTCTTGATCTTGATTAGTGTTTTAACTCAAATACTATCGGACATTATCGAACTTCAACATAAACTTGAGCATTGGTCGTCGAAATTAAGATTAGTGTCACCCTCAGCCACCTAGTAGTGTGTTTCAGGTGGTGTTGAAGTTCTGGAACCACCTGAAATACGATTTTAGGATAAAAAGAGGCGGATATAATAGAGTAATTGGATTGATATTGTAAATATATTTAATGCCTAACTATAACATTTCTATGGGTTTTTTTTTTGTTGTTCAATTTTACCCCAAATTGTAATGATCAATTTTACTCATTATACATATGTAACGTACTGCAGTGGCCTTTTATAATGAATGTAATGTAGTGCAATTTTACCGATTATATAAGTTGATACTTTCATTCATGTGTAATGTGTAATGCTTCAAAGACTACATATGATTAACACAATGCATAAGATTAGACTAAATGCATAATGCAATTTGATTCCTGTGTAATGTGTAATGCTATTTGAAACCTGTATAATGTGTAATATAATGTTATGGTTGTCTAATGTGTAATGTACATTTGACCTTAAAAGCTTCATAGACTACATGTGTAATGCATATGACTCCTTTGTAATGTGTAATATGCAATGAAATAGTTGCAGAATGTTTGTGTAAACTGCCGGGCACTGTGATCATTGTGTAATGTTTAATGCACATTTAACCTTGAAGGATTCATAAACTACACGTGTAATGCATATGATTCCTGTGTAAACTACAATGGTTCTGTCCACTGCAATGGTCATAGACTTTAATGGTTGTGTTAGCTGCAATGGTTATAGACCGTAATAGTTGCATCGAGCAATGCAATGGTTGTACTATGTAGTGTAATGGTTGTAGCATGTTGCGGCAACTGTAATGGTTCCATGATTAGATTAGACTACACATTAGCATTGTTGAAGGTTCCAATAGAAAATAGTGATTTGATAGTAGCAATGGCTGCATACTTGTTAAACAAAAAATAGTGATTTGATAACACAATTATGCAATATACCCAGGGATTATTACAAATGGTTACAACATGTTGTGTGGTAATTTAATGGTTGGAGATGATTTTAGGAAGGTAAGAATAGGTGGTTGTGATCTACAATAGTTGTAATTAAATTTTGGAGGGAAGGGGACAAAAGATGCATGGATGTATATAGCAAAGAAACATATGGGCATTTTGGGCTTTTCACCATCTTTTAACAGAAAAATTAAGTCTGAGTTTGACAAGGACTAATATTGGAGAAACACGAAACCACAGGGCTCAGTGGCATTTTTAAGTGATTGGGGGTGCAACCGTTGATTTCCGGACAACCATAGGGATGCAAATTGCATTTTACTGTAAAAATGTACTTATGAGTGAAAATTGAATTCAAATAATAGTAATAATGTGTTTGGTACAAGAATGAAAGGAAAACAAAATTGAAATTACTTCAAGTAAAAGATTATAATATCTCTTTCAAAATGGTGATAGGGTTTGAACAAAGGGCGTAAACAAGCCACCTATGGTACCACCGTTAGGGGGTAAACAACTTTCGCACAAGCTTATCTAAGCTCTTTTTTAAAAGCTTAATTCAGATTCAGTTTGAGTTCTACTTTCAAAGCTCAAGCTCCGCTCGTGAGTAGTTTTTAAGCTCGAACTTGGCTTGTGACATACTGATTTATTATTAGTTAATTAATGAAATTGCATGTGTGGTTTCCACTCTTATGATTGACCTCACTTGGTCACATATTGTCAGTGGAAACATAAGTAAGACCACCCTGCAGGCAGCATCTGTTTGTTTCCTCATGAAGAACAGCCGGAAGTCCCTAGTACCATGAAAAAAGGGCATCATAGATTGAATGATGCTAGAATTCTAAAACTTCTTGATTTGATGAAATAAGCTGAGTGCTGAGGTATCCAATCTTAAGTAGATGGTCACCAACATGCCTCAAGCTAACACCAGCTGATCCATGAATATACCTAACAACTGCCATGTTAAACAGGAGCTCAAAATTTTATCCCACTAGTCACTCTCAAAATACTTCCGTACACAAAAAGCCAAACTACTTGTGAGGAAATAACTACCTCATCACTAACTTTTAGGGGTGCTCTTATCATACTTAAATTCCAAATGCTATAAAATGTATTCATCTTACCTCTAGAACATTTAAGAATCTGGAAAACTTTCAAGAAAAGCCAATATTCCTCCTACCATTGAAAAGTCAACTAATATCTTCTAAAAGCTTTTTTACCAATCATTGGATTAGCAAAGAAGAATCAAGATGGTAGGAAAATAAGGATTAAAATGATGATTCTTCCAAGAAAACTCAAGGAGTTTGGACTATCAATCGAACCCAGAAACTACTTACATACAAATAACTGGAAGCTAAAATGCAGATCATCCATGCAGTTTTCACAAAACCAACACTTCTCACAACTGGAAGTTGCTAACATAAAAAATCCTTCATAAGCTTCTTAAGGTCTTAACCTTGTCACCTATTTTTAAAAGGATCTCCGTTTTTGATAAAAGGTCTTTAATAATCCCACGCCTCTCAGAAGAAAGGAGTTCATGTCTTTTTTCAGAGGTCCAAAGGGTAGCAGTCTTTAATCTTCCCTAACCCAGAGACTTAGAGGCAAGAAGCTTCTTATAGATTAAAAGGTCTAAAGACAGAGAACTTTTCTTTGTAAGTCAAGGATGATTGACTATGATGAAGGTAAAGGAATACTCATGAGCTTCAATATCAACACAACTTTTCAAAGGACTCTTCATCAACAAAATAAAGAATAAAGGATAGGCTCAAATAAGTGTGTTTTGGCATCAACAGATCTCTGGGAAATTGTTCGGCTATATAAGATCTGGTGATGATGAAAGCCAAAACCCAAAGGATACATTGCCTGAATAAGTTAAAATACAATCTACAAGTTCAACAGGTTCTCTCCCCTTGAAAGCTTCTCAAAACAGCTTCCCCAATTACTGCTGCATCAAATTACTACCCTTAAAGAATCAAGTTTAGAAGAACAAGTGCTGACGGTCAAAGTGTTGGTCAACAAGTCAACAGTCAACCAAAGTCAATGACTGAAGACCGGAAGACTAAGTCACAAGTCAAAGACAAAAGTTTAGGGTTTCCACAAGTGCTGGTTTCCAACCCATAGTTTTGTGAAATCCAGTAGTTCTCATTAAACTTACAAATGAGCAGCAGTTCAATGTAACAGTGTAACAATCTAGTTGTTTCACAACTGCTGGCAGTTACATCATTTATTGAAGCTGTTAACGGTCGCATTCAAGATGACGTCACCAACAGTTCAAACCTCATATGTATACACTACTAGAAAATGCACCTATCTTGACACGCGAACAATGACACACACTCATTTTATAACATTCAAAAGCGTGTGTCAAGAAAAAAATGTCATGGTTTACAAAATTCAATAAATTTATGACACTCTTTTTTATGTGTCATCTTTTTAGCGTCATAAAGAAAAAACAAGACCATTTTATGACCTTTGAAAGTGTGTGTCAAGAAAAAAATGTCATGGTTTTTACAAAATTCAACAAATTTATGACGCTCTTTTTTGAGTGTCATCTTTTTAGCGTCACAAAGAAAAAACAAGACCATTTTATGACATTCGAAAGCGTGTGTCAAGAAAAAAATGACATAGCGCGGATATATTCGATACCTGTACCGGTTCCCATTTCGCCGTTTTTCGATACCGGTACGAATTCGGTAACGGTACCACTTTTCCCTGTTTTTCGGTACCAACTGATACCGTACGGGTAGCGTGCTCATCCCTAGCGCAGATTGAACCTTACTAGACGTAATGTATTTTTTATGTGTGGATGTTCTTTTTGTCATGACACGACCTTTTTTTGTTTTTTCTTTCGATTGTTATACCAAGTTTCGGTATGGTATTAATCTCGTTACAAAACGAAATGAATCGATAACATTCGAATTCCCCGGCGCACAGCGCGGAGAATTTCACTAATTATATGTACATATGAACGGTTATTTTTAGAACTAATAAATTTAAAGTTTGAATAAAAGTTAATTGAATTAAAACAATTTAAAAGTCCCTCCCAATTTAGTTCCCGCTTCCCCTCAATGTTTTGATTCTCTCACACCCAAATTAACTTCTTTCCCCCTTACCCTCATTCAGTTATCCTCTCCACCCTTTAATCTTTCACATTCGTAAAGGTCCTTTCAACCTCTCAATTTCCTCCATTTCATCACTTCTGGTATATTTCCTAATAAACCCTACATATTAAGAGCACAATCTTCTCTTTATTTGCATGCTATATTGTTTTTTTTTTTTTTTTTTTTTTTTTTTTTTTTGCTTTCTATGATTTTTTCTAACGACAGGTGAAATGGATGCTAATTGATGAGACTAGGTTAGGTGTTGATTTGAGATCAAAGTTTTATTATTACAGAGACACTCATGTAAGTTGGGCTGAGATTAGAGTTGTACATGGTTTCATCATACTTATTATTAAGTTTTGTGTATCTATCACAGGAAATTTGTTCACTTTGGATGGAATAACGAGTTTGAATATGCTCCAACAAGCAAGGAAATTCAATGAGGTAATGTTTCATTGGGTATGAATAAGGGTGTAAACGAGTCGA